>NW_008697470.1:0-283 GCF_000695815.1 Acanthisitta chloris
CACAGTGTGGGGGTGCCTGGTGGGGATCTGGGAAGGAGCAAACGCCCCGTGCCGGGATGTGGGTGCCCACGGTTCGGTCCCTCGTGGGAGGGAACACACAGAGCGCCAGGCTGTCGGAGCAGTGTGTGGCACCGTCACCCACGCGGGGCCAGTGCATCACCCTGCTCCCTGCCCTGGGCAGGTGTGTTTGCCCCCGGAGGAGCAGTGGCATATGCCCCATACCTGATGCTCTGCTGTATGGTGGAAGCAGCTCCCCATCAGCCATGGCCAAGGCAGCAGCTCC
>NW_008697471.1:0-283 GCF_000695815.1 Acanthisitta chloris
ACTACGCCAAGGTCTGGGGGGCCTGGGGGGGCCCGGGGGGTCCCGAGGGGCTCAGGGTGGGACCGACGGCGTCGCCCTGTCCCCAGTTCTACGCCGACTACGGAGACATCATCAAGGAGACGCTGCGGGAGACGCGGCGGATGGACAGGGTGCAGTGGGCACGGACTCTGCTGCTCAGCCTGCAGCAGGTGGGGGGACGGGGGGGACGGGAGGTGTTGGGGGTCCACGGGAGGCTCTGGAGATCTTTGGGGGGCTTCAGGAGGTTCTGGAGCTCTTTGAGGGG
>NW_008697472.1:0-283 GCF_000695815.1 Acanthisitta chloris
TCTTCCTAAGGGTTTGCATTTGAAATAAGATGTCAGGGGATCTCTGCAAGCCACCTGTGGCATCCCACAGCACCTTTCTGACATAAACTAATTTCTTGTCACAGACCCTCACGAGCTCTGTGCTGGGAGCTGTCAGTGGAATGGAGGATGAGGCCGACATGGAGGGTGCTCCTGAAATGCAGGATGCTGGCAGAATGGAGGATGCTGCCGATACGGAGAATGCTATTGGAATGGAAGACGGTGTTGGAATGGAGGAAGCTGCTGGAATGGAAGCTGATGCTGC
>NW_008697473.1:0-283 GCF_000695815.1 Acanthisitta chloris
GAGGAAGAGGAAGAGTTAATTGAGCATATCCCTCCATCCTGGACCCTTCCCACCCCCTGGAATTATTCTCCTCACCAATTCCATGGAAAATCCTGGCGATGGCTCTGCCTGTGAGCGGCTCCTCCCTCCGGATGGACAACAACAGTCGGATATCCGCTCAGATCTGCTGCTCCTCAGCCCAAACCTGACAGGGAAAAGCCCAAATTTCCCAGTCCAGTCCCATCCCCCATTCCCAGAGCCCTTCCCATCCCAGAATTCCAGGAATTCAGACCAGGAAATGCAG
>NW_008697474.1:0-283 GCF_000695815.1 Acanthisitta chloris
CACACATGAGATTGTGCAATTCTTTCCTGTGACTAGTTAGACAAAACTCCAGCTGGCCAAATAGGTGTAGTTTCTCTCAGCAGCCTATCCTTCAGAATCATCAAAAAAAGAGGAAATGTACCTCCTCTTAAAACTAATATCTAACTAAGTAATCTCCTGTCATTATTGCCTTAAAAGGACAATTTCTTTGAATTTGAAGTGGAAAGGCCGAAAAAAAATTCATACTGCTTCAACTGCACTTAAACTATACAAAACTTTGATTTAGTTTTAAAAGAAAAAAATG
>NW_008697475.1:0-283 GCF_000695815.1 Acanthisitta chloris
ATCAGTGCTAATCACACCATATTTTATCATCTGGAAAAAAGCAAAATAAAGGCTTGGGAAATAACATACACCTGCAACGTTTTCACTACATGAACTTATTCCTTGGTTACTATAGCTGTCATTAAAACCTGGATGCTTAATCATAAAAAATTTTCATGTTTTAATTAACACGGGAGGGAAAATTTCCCATTTACATGCAAACTTCTAGGGAAAAAATGGAATGCACAGAACTCTAAGATCCAGCCTAGAACCTGGGGTATTGTGTCTAGTTCTGGGCTCCTCA
>NW_008697476.1:0-283 GCF_000695815.1 Acanthisitta chloris
ATCCATGCAGACACAACCTGGAGAATGTCAATGCCATTTAATAGTTTAATATTAAATCTTTGGCAACCTCAATCCACATCAAGTGACTTTGGTTAGGAACTTGAGCCTAATCCACTGTTTTCTGTTCTTGAATGTCTCTTACCCCTGGGGACAAAAGGCCACAAAAGACACCACTGAATATCTTGAGGAGTAATTGGAACATATGGTAATGATTTTGGTGAGATTACTGAAGAGAAACCACAGGATGAAGTCGTCAACATTTCCCTGTGAGGTATCTTAAGGT
>NW_008697477.1:0-283 GCF_000695815.1 Acanthisitta chloris
AATGAGCAAGTTCCTTGCAGAAAAACTCAAGGAAAACACAAGGAAGTTCCAGGCAAGTCCTTCAGAGAGGTGCTCAGTTCTGTGAATATAAGGTGTAAGTAAGGGTATCACACAGGGTCCAGGAATTGTTCACATTTGGGTACCTCTCTTGTGGAGCAGCTGACCTTGTTCCTTTCCCTCATTCCTCTCCACCTGACCTAGAGGAATGCACCATGGGTATGGTCCACAATTCCCAGAGCACTTTCACCATCCTGCAAGGCCAGAGAGAGGGAAGACTGGTTGA
>NW_008697478.1:0-283 GCF_000695815.1 Acanthisitta chloris
CCCGTGCCCCCCTGGGCTGTGCCCACTCACCTCCAGCTCCAGGAAGTCCCCCAGGCCCTCCACTCGGTCCAGGTGCACTCGGGTCTGGCCCATGAGGTAAAGGAGCCTCTCCTTCCTCACCACCCCCAGCACGCCCAGGGCCTGGGCCAGCACTGCCTGGGTGCCAGGGGAGATGGCTGAGACACACAGGGCCCCCCAGGCCAACAGCCACCCTGTGCACCAGCCACCCCACCCCACTGGACACCCCTCAGCACCTGGGGCAGGTGCGGGGTGCCCCAGGGCA
>NW_008697479.1:0-283 GCF_000695815.1 Acanthisitta chloris
CAGCCACACCATGCCCCATGAGCACGTGCTCACAGTGCAGGCCACAGGAACCTTGCAGCCTTCACTAGATTCCCTCCAACCTGGAGCTCAGGGCAGAGCCTCTCAGGAAAGAGGAGCTTTCTTTCACGACCAGGAAGAGCAGTGCAGCCTCTCAGTACCATGCTGCTTCCCCGAAGTGTCACAGCAGACACCTCACACACTTTCCCCTTGCCTCCCTCTTACCTGATGAGCAAAGAACATGTTATTAACGATGTCATCATCAATCACCGATGTCTCATCCACC
>NW_008697480.1:0-283 GCF_000695815.1 Acanthisitta chloris
AAAGAGTTCTGCCTGGTTACCTCTGCACAGCCTTCTGCACACACTTATCCCTGTGCAGCAGCAGGGCACTTGCTGCTTCTAAGGCAGGTGTAAAGTGTACTGATTCTTGCATCCAGTAAAGCTATCTTGCCTTACATGGCAGTGCAAAGATTTTTGGAGATTAGAGGTTGTTTGATTTGTCTAAATGGAGTGCAGAATCTGGGTCAGTAGCTAACATTTCTGTTCTTGTTTTCCTACTAACATCAGCCATTTTGAGTGCACCTGTGAGTGGCCTAGGTGTTAA
>NW_008697481.1:0-283 GCF_000695815.1 Acanthisitta chloris
ATCAGAGGAAGAGGAGGAGAATGTGACGGTGTTGAGGAGGCCCCGCCGTATAATCAGTTGCCAGAGAAGGAAAAGCGATATGCTCTCTTTACTGACGGTTCCTGCCGTATCGTAGGGATACATCGAAATTGGAAAGCTGCTGTATGCAGTCCTATGCGGCGAGGTGCAGAAGCTATTGAGGGGCAAGGCGGATCAATTCGAGTTGCAGAGCTCCAAGCTGTCCAGCTGGCTTTAGGCATCGCTGAAGGAGAGAAGCGGCCACTGCTCTACCTCTACACTGACT
>NW_008697482.1:0-283 GCF_000695815.1 Acanthisitta chloris
GCCTGGCAGGGTGCTGCTTGGGCTCCTTCTCCTGCCGTTGTTTCCCTGTGCTCCTCTGGGTATGCAGGCCAACTTTTAGCATGTAATCTCCTTAATTATCAGTTTAGTTAGGTTTGGAATCTTTTTTTCATATATATGTATGACTTGAAATTTCTCTCTGTTAAAGATTTGGGTTTCCTTCTGTAATTAGGAGATGTTGATGACAGGAAGAAATGGTGGGAAAGGAAGGGTTCATATGCATGTTAATTCTTTATTCAAAGGGTGGTGAGGCACTGGAACAGGT
>NW_008697483.1:0-283 GCF_000695815.1 Acanthisitta chloris
GGTCTGCCTTGCAGTGAGGAGCCAGCACTGACCCCAGATTGCTGCTGGGACCTGCCCAGTGCACAGCACAGGGGGCTGGATGGGCACTGCCCTCAGGCCACGGAGGTTCACCAGATTCACCCAGATCATCTGTTCCAAAGAGATTTATTTGATGACCAGTTCAAATCAAAACACCAATGACAGATGCCACAGCAGGTGCAAACACATTGGTGATGTCACAAGGAGTTGGTGCCATGTCACTGACTCAGAAATCCCCAAGGGCTCAGCAGGGGAACCTGGAATG
>NW_008697484.1:0-283 GCF_000695815.1 Acanthisitta chloris
GCAACCTGTGCCAGTGCCTCACCAGCCACATAAGGAAGAATTTCTTCCCAAGAGCTAACCTAAACCTGCTTTCGGTCAGTTTGGAGCCATTACCTCTTGTCCTATCACTGCTCTAAAGGGGATGAATTTCTGCAGGTGTTTGTGTTTTATTTTCATTAAGTTAGACTGATCCACTGGTGCAGAGACTCAGCTTGTGCTGGAAGAAAAAATGTGGCTTTTGAGTAGTTCCAGCACTTGATTTTCTCTGGACAGGAAATGAAATAAGTATCTGTATTAGCAGTTT
>NW_008697485.1:0-283 GCF_000695815.1 Acanthisitta chloris
CAGTTGAAGTCTGTGGACTCATATGGATTAATGTGTTGATATTTCTGTGTCACAATACAAGATTGCTGTGCAGAATTCTGGGGTTTTACCTTAACATTCGGAAACATGAAATGTCAAATAGTTCACATGAAATGGAAGGTGTAATTAGTCCAACTCACAATATGGTCCCATGGTCAAAAAGTGCAGTGCTAAAGTAGATTTTGAAATTAACTGGAGGCAGACATTGTCAGAATCATAAAAACTCATCCTATTGGACCTGGCTGATACCCTTCAAAGCCAATGT
>NW_008697486.1:0-283 GCF_000695815.1 Acanthisitta chloris
TCTCTGGGGCACTGTACCTACATCTTCACTAGGAATAAGGGGCACCTTGAGGTGCCTCGAGGTAGGCTCCACAGACTGGAAAATTGGACCTGGTTGCTCTCAGGCTAATGTCAAGGAGCAATCCTCAGCCTTACACCTGTATTTCCAAGTTACACAGTCAAAAGATGATTGCAATGGCAACACAAATAATTAAGAGAGCAAACAAACCAAGAGTTTAAAAAAGGCATTAAAAATGCAATTTTCTTCCTCCAGCCATACATATCGGCCCTTGCCCAAAAATCCC
>NW_008697487.1:0-283 GCF_000695815.1 Acanthisitta chloris
CCCTGTAGCGACAAGGGAACAAACCTCCAGGGATGGAGTTTCCTCTGCTTGTTCTAGTATTTGACAATCCTAAAGGAAAAAAGCTCCTGAAAAAACTTTTCCTTTCATTAAATGGGGATATCTCACATTGCAGCTTGGGCCTGTTGCCTCTTAGTCAATCAAGGTTCATCTCCAAGAAGATGTCCTATGGAGAGAAATGCAGCAAGACATTGAGCCCCAAACTGGTCCCTGAGCCAGTTAACAGACACTGTTACTGAGGGAGATGGTGGAGTCTCCATCCCTG
>NW_008697488.1:0-283 GCF_000695815.1 Acanthisitta chloris
TACTGCATATGGTGAAAACTTGTCAAGCCTTGCAGTTTCATAAAAATCTTTTCTCTTTTTAGAGGTAGGTATCTGAAACTCTTAGCAAAGGCTCTGCAAGTTCCTGACTTTATAGCACTAGTCTCTGTACCTTCCAAAACAATATTTCCTTACATTTAGTGGCCATTTTATTTTCACAGTGGAGACTTTTTATATGTGTTTTTAGTTTTGTATGGTTTAATTTTCCCCAATGCTGACATCTGCATACATTTGCAATGGTTTTTACCATGCAGTTCTGGATTAC
>NW_008697489.1:0-283 GCF_000695815.1 Acanthisitta chloris
CGCTCGCGGAAGCTCCGAAAACGGCCGAGCCTTGTCCCTGCCCCCCCCAAGGGGCTGTGGATGTTTCCCCTCCCCAATTTGGGGGTGTCCCCCCCGAATTTTGGGGTGCCCAACTCACCCTCGACGCAGTTGGTGGAGAAGAAGGTGATGTTTCGAGTCTCCAGGGGGTTGTCGTGGGTACAATCCGGGGAACGAGTTTGGGGTTCCGATTCTCCAGTCAGGGAGGAGTTATCCACCTGGGAGGGGACCCAAACATTTTTTTGGGGGTCCCAAAGGTTTTTTT
>NW_008697490.1:0-283 GCF_000695815.1 Acanthisitta chloris
TGTGGAAGTGAAGCTTTCTTTGTTTTGCTCGATGCTGCAGAACCCTGCTTCAGGAAAAGCTTTGGAGCATCTCTTTGTAGGATGTATGTTTTCTATATTGTGTTAACAGTGTCACTTCAGAGTACCCAGTCAAGAGAACCATTTTCTCCATATTGCTTTCTGCACTTCTGTCTTTTTTTTTTGACAGCTTTATTGAGCATGTTTCCAGGATGATTTTCCATATGGGTTTATAATGGTTGCATATTTCAGAACTGTTGAATCATAGAATTTGAGAGTTGGAATG
>NW_008697491.1:0-283 GCF_000695815.1 Acanthisitta chloris
CTGGCACTCTGAGATGAAGCTGATTTTCTGTAAGGACAGCACAACATTTCAGCTTACAAGGCAAAAACACCTATTGTCATAGTTCTCTCCTTAAAGGAAAGACAGACCTTCACTTCCCAGTAAGTTTTTGGAAATGTCTGTTTTCCATTCCCTACAGACTGAACTTACTTAGAAAGGATTAACTCCAAAGACTGTCTCTCTGTTTCATTGTAGCCAGGCCAGTCTTTTTTAATGTCTTTAAATAATTGTTCCTTCAGACTGAAAGAATTATCCTTTGGATTCA
>NW_008697492.1:0-283 GCF_000695815.1 Acanthisitta chloris
GGAGAGGTGGTGGGTTCAGAAAACTCAGCCAGCCTGGTCTGGGGAGAGGGGGCTGTGCCAGCCAGGGCTTTCCCTCAGCTGTCAGTGCATGGGTTTGGGAAGCTGTGCTGTTTGTGGATAAAAGCCTGGTGTGTCTAGTTAGTGTCTTCCTGTGGTATCAGCACAGGGGATGTGAGGGGTTGGGCTTGGCAAGCTAAAGGCTTTACCTTTGTCCCAGCCAAACTCTGCCTGGAAAGTGACAGCACCAAGGCACTAGGAGAGCTTTGCCACCCACCAAGAGTGG
>NW_008697493.1:0-283 GCF_000695815.1 Acanthisitta chloris
AAAACCTATTGCTTCAGATATTATGTTGATTTGCACTCCTCATTAGGATTGTTTTCCAAACATTTGCATGACATTTTCAGATGATCAGAGAGCTGTTCTTATGCTGCAATATATTCCTCTTCTTTGCAGACATGGGGATAAATTATTTCCAGGGGTTAGTCTGAAAACTGAAATTGCTTGATATGGAGTGGTAATTTCTATGCCCCAATCACTGCGAGAGCATAGCACAAGTGTAGCAATTGTCAGGTATGCTGAGTTCCTCAAAGGCCTGTGGCTTATTTGA
>NW_008697494.1:0-283 GCF_000695815.1 Acanthisitta chloris
CTAAATTGGAGAGAGATGGATTCGATGTGTGGACTATTACATGGATAAGAAAGTGGCTGGACAGACACATCCAGGGGGTATTGGCCAACACCTCAGAATGTGAATGGACATCAGTGACAAGAAGTGTTCCTTAGGGGGTCTGTACTGAGACCAGTATTACTTAACATCTTCGTTAATGATGGCGATGAAGGGATGAGTGCACCCGCATCAAATTTGCAGGTCACACCAAGATGAGTGATGTTGTTGACACTCTTGAGGACAGGTTGCCATCCAGAGGGACCTG
>NW_008697495.1:0-283 GCF_000695815.1 Acanthisitta chloris
ACCACACTCCAGCTGCCATCTCGTGGCCATAGAGACACCTTCCTGCTTTTTCCCTCTGCTCTACCACCGCTCGTGGCTCCAGCAGTACTTTTCCAGCATTGGTAACGCCAAAAGATTCTGGGAAATGTTTTCCCCAGGAAAGCCCTGGTTGGAAGCATTACATTCTCGACTTGCAGTGTGTTGGCCTTTTCACCACACGTTAGAGAGGATACTTTATTTTCCATCGTGTGGAAAATAGAGACATCTGAAAAACACAGACCTCAGGGGAAGGGAGGTGCTTAAT
>NW_008697496.1:0-283 GCF_000695815.1 Acanthisitta chloris
TCCTTCCCTCCAGAACTGAACTTCCCTCGACTGATTCCCAGACTTTGACGCTGGTTTGTGCCCCAGTGGGTGTGGAGCACTGGGAGCTGCCCTGGCCTCGCAGGGAGAGCAGCCCAAGGAGGTGGCAGCAGATCCAAGGAGCAGCATCAGGCTCGGGAGAGCAGCCCGGGCCTGGGACCGGCCGGGAGGGGCAGAGGGTGTCGCGGGCACCTCTGGCTCCTGCTCCAGGTGGGAGTGGAACACACACACACCTCCCTCTCTGTCCCCTCCAACCTGCCCCTGC
>NW_008697497.1:0-284 GCF_000695815.1 Acanthisitta chloris
TGTTTCCCCAGGGATGGTTCTGCTGCCTTTGGAGCTCAGGGCTGGCTGTGCTGGCCCAGTACCACTTGGAGGGCAGGCTGCAGAGCAGGAGAAAAGGGCAGTATTCCTCCTCTGGAAAGGAATATTAGGCCCAGGGACCCCCTGGGGCAGTGTCTTGAGAAAACATAGGGCTGATGAGTGACACTGGAACTTAATTCTCAGGAAGCAAGGCTGGTTTCAACTATGCCCACTTGGAATTCTTCCCTGCTGAAAGCTGAAAGCAGCAAACCTCAGGTCATCATGAC
>NW_008697498.1:0-283 GCF_000695815.1 Acanthisitta chloris
AATCCAAATATAAGACTAAGGCATAGACTTGGTCTGTCAAGTAATAGATCATAATTTCAGGGCTTGTATATTAGTGTGAAAAGATACATCTTGAATTTCAAGAATGAGGAGTCATAAAACACATTTCAAAATTAGAAGGGAAAATGCAGTAGCGTGGGAAGGAATGTGGAATCAAAGAAAGCGTGAAGATAAATTCAGAACTAATTTATCCAGGAATGGCAGTGATTTCAGGCACTTGCTGTGGTATGGTGACATCAGTCTGGTCATGATAAATTGCTTGCTT
>NW_008697499.1:0-284 GCF_000695815.1 Acanthisitta chloris
ATGTGAGAAATTGGGAGGGGAAATTGGAGGAAAGGGAAAAATTGGAGGGAAAGGGCAAAATGGAGGGGAAAGTTGGGAGGGAAATGTGAGAAATTGGGGGAGGAAATTGGGAGGGGGAGAAGTGGAATGGGGTGGGAAGTGGTGGGATGGGGCAGGAAGCAGTAGGACTGGGCTGGAGGCAGTGGGAAGTGGTGGGATGGGGCAGGATGATGTGGTCCGGGGCGGGAGGCAGTGGGATGGGGCAGGATGGGGTGGGAATCAGTGGGATGGGGTGGGAAGTGGTG
>NW_008697500.1:0-284 GCF_000695815.1 Acanthisitta chloris
TTAAGACACACTGAAGTAAACACTCAGCAACATCTGCTTTGTTTTCATTGTTCATTTAAAACTTATTCGGAACAACAGAAGTTTTAAATGCTTCTTCATCATTAGCTGATATTCTGTATTTAAATCCTTCAATCAGCTCTCCTTCTATTTAGAGAAAGGAACATACACCATTTTATATCAAGACTAAAGAACAAAGAAATCTTCCCTTAGTCCTCCAGGAGGGCAAAATCATCCAATGGCATCACTGAAATTATACCAGCTGTTAAAAAAAAAAAAAAAAAAAA
>NW_008697501.1:0-284 GCF_000695815.1 Acanthisitta chloris
TGACTAATTCTTTTTTCCAAAGTAGTGACAATATGTTAACTAAATTACTATTTTTACTATTTGTGGATAAGAGATTTGTGCATATAAATTCAAGATAAGATGATTGTGTTCACTTTACTTCTTCTGACAACTCTGGAGGAAGTTTGAGATAATTACCCTAGTATTATTATAATATCTGTAACTTCTTGAGGTCCTGCTTCTGAAGTGATAAAAATAATTAACTAACAGAGGTTACGGATGTAATGAAACAATCACCTTTCATTTGCTCTTGTGCTAATTTTTTT
>NW_008697502.1:0-284 GCF_000695815.1 Acanthisitta chloris
ATGCATATGGGAGCAACTAGTGACCCTGGCTGCTTCCTGGTAGGCTTCCCATTCCTAGAATCACGGAATCAGAGAATCATAAATCTTCAATGGTAAAGCCCCTGAAAATCATTGAGTCTAAGCATTCCCACCGCACTGACAAGTTCCCCATGAAACTATACCCCCATGTGTCTCATCTACGTGGCTGGTCAACACTTGCAGGGATTGTGATTCCACCACTGTCCTGAGCAGCCTGATGCGATGTCTGACCACCTTTACCGTAAAGAAATTGTTCCTAATATCCA
>NW_008697503.1:0-284 GCF_000695815.1 Acanthisitta chloris
GGGCACAACTGTAGCAGAGTTCCAAAGTGTTTTGCTGTATTTACCTCAACACCTTCAAACAACCTCTCAGCTTCTTCCGCGCTTACCTCAGCGTACTCATACTCAAAAGACGGATCCCCCTGAAAGCAACCCTTCAGCCGCTCGGCCTGCGCAACCATCCTCGGGGTCGCCGGTGGCAGGAGGCTCCATTCCACGCAGTTTAAGCTGTCGGCGACAAGCACGACACAAGCCTGAGCCCACTAAAGACCAGGAGAGACGAACAGCACCCCCCGACCCCCCGGCCC
>NW_008697504.1:0-284 GCF_000695815.1 Acanthisitta chloris
GTTGTTTAGACAAATACTCTTTCTTCAGTGACAGCACAGCTCCACAGTTACTAAAGTGTCCTGAAACTGGTGGACACCACTCTCCTCATTTACAAGCAGGGACTGAGGCACCAGCAGCCTGCTGACAGCCACTGTGCCTTCACATCACACACAAAGTCTGCAAAGGAGGTAAGACTCATGAGTAGGGGGACAGGAGTGGTAAACTGTCCTCCCAACATCAACAGCTTCAGGAAGAAGAGGAGAAAATGACCGCTAAACAGATGCAAACTTGACAATTTTTACTA
>NW_008697505.1:0-284 GCF_000695815.1 Acanthisitta chloris
GAGGACTGCGCATGATCCACAGTGTTGCATTATGGAGTGTAAAACTGACCCCCAAAGGAGGTACCCGGGTGTTCCCTCCTGAATGTATACTAACTCATTAAACTTTGTGTTGTGTGGACCTCCTCCACCCCCGATGGAGCAAGACTATGACCATCAATGTCACCAGTGGACATCATGTCACCAATGGACATCTAAATTGCAACAATCAAGTGTCGTTGCTGGATTCACTGGTGGTGATATCTTTCATTCCTCTACATTATCTACTCTTATCCTTTCTCTCTCTC
>NW_008697506.1:0-284 GCF_000695815.1 Acanthisitta chloris
ACCAGGACTGACAACCCTTTATTTCTAAAGGAGTCTTTCTGGAAGAGGTCCCAGGAAGGTGGGTGGTACATAACATCCTACAATGTTGCCCTGTTGCCAACATTTTTTTCCAGTTTCAAGTGTTTGGCAATTTCTTGAAGACAATTCAAGGCACTAATGATTTCCCAGAAATTTACATCAAACTGTTTCAGTTGGGACATAAGATGCATATTTCTGTTTGTGGGATCTGGAGATTTAAATATAGTCTTCAAGTGCTGTAACTAAATGAAACTAAACTAAATTCC
>NW_008697507.1:0-284 GCF_000695815.1 Acanthisitta chloris
TCCTGGTCCTTCCCAGAGAGAACACTCACTCAGGACCAGCAGCACTGAGGGATAACCCTTTTGTGGGGGTTATTACTGCCTCTCAATTAGACAACAAGTATCAATACCAGGCCATCATATTGGGGCTTGTTACTTGAAAATGTTTGTTTCCAACACCACCATGATGCTGATGCAGATTTACCATTTCCTTCTCCCCTACAGAGCTGAGTTGTCTCTGCCAACACAGCAAGGTGGAGGCAGGTTTAGACAATCAAGTTATCTTTCCAGAGGAAAATATTCTGTGT
>NW_008697508.1:0-284 GCF_000695815.1 Acanthisitta chloris
TGGCTTGGACAGGTGTACTCTTGGCTGGATGGCAGGACCCACAGAATGGTGGGGAACGGAGCTAAATCCTGTTGGTGGCACAACACAAGTTGTGTTCCCAGGGCTCAGTATTCAGGCCTGTCCTGTTTAATAACTTTATCAATGTTCTGAACAAAAGGATTGAGTGCCCTCTCAGTCAGTTTGCAGAGCACATCAAGTTGGTGGGAATGTTGATTACTTGGAGGGAAGGAAGGCATTACAGAGGGATCTGGACAGGCTCTATCAATGGGACAAGGCCAATTGTA
>NW_008697509.1:0-284 GCF_000695815.1 Acanthisitta chloris
TTGTCTCCCTGATGCAACAGGGCCCCGAGGAGGTGTTTCATGTTGGCACCCAGATAGACACATATTGACCTGATGGGAAATGTTGCTTTGGATGCTGTTGTTCTTGTTCTTGAGCTGGTGAGAAGGTAGTTAGTGGAGCCATGGTGTGGAACTGGAGTGGGGCTTGGTCTTGTGGCACTGTCACTTTAGGTGCCAATGGTGGACAACTCTGCTTACTTTATTCCCATTCTCTTCCTCCTTTGCCCTGTCAGTGATAGCAGTTGCCAGTGCCTATAGATATAGGA
>NW_008697510.1:0-284 GCF_000695815.1 Acanthisitta chloris
ATGCAGAGGTGGAATTATTGAATCTTTCCCTCCCTGTTTTGCAGCATGAACAGAGCAGGCTGCATGCAGAGAAAGAAAATCTGGAGTGTGAGATAAAACATCTGGTGGAATCAGTCACAGCCGCTGAAACCCAAGCAAAGACAGCAAGAGAGAAGAATCACTGCCTCGAAGAACAACTCCAGGTTGCAAGCTGCATCATTGCATTGAAAAATGGATTACTGGAAGACCAGAAGAATATGAACACTTCTCTCTTGGAAAGGCAGAAGACACTAACCCAGCAATGG
>NW_008697511.1:0-284 GCF_000695815.1 Acanthisitta chloris
GATTTAAGGAAATTTCTTCTGTATCACAGAAGATTCCAATATACAGCAATGCCACTAGATAGCAAAAAGCCTTCTCTGAGCGGAGAAGACAGATTTTGCTGTGACACGGATAACATTTTCCATTGTGGATGTCTCTTGTCATCTTACAGAAGTTTCATAAAGTTGCTAGAGATGACTTTCCTCTCAGAAAAGGCTCTGAATCTGTGCCCTGACAATGCTATGCTCCCCTCTGGGATTTTTCTGATGCTATAAGTACTGTGGAAACTTTGCTTGGCCACATCCTG
>NW_008697512.1:0-284 GCF_000695815.1 Acanthisitta chloris
GCATTGCTGCCCGGCACGGCCACGGGGTCCTGTCCCGGACCAGGCCGAGGGCTGGAATGGGGCAGGACACGGACCCCAGGTCAGGACATGGGGTGTGGGTCCTGAGGTTGATGTCTGGTGTGGGAAACAGATCCCTGGGGCTGGGGGCACATGGGGCAGGGCCTGGAGCTGGGGTGTGGGGTGTGGGTCCTGGGCTTGGTGTTCTGGTGTGGGATGCAGATCCCTAGGGCTGGGGATGTGGGTCCTGGAGGCTGGAGTTTGGATGCAGATCCCTGGGGCTGGGG
>NW_008697513.1:0-284 GCF_000695815.1 Acanthisitta chloris
ATTTATCTTGTAAAAAATCTCATGGTGATACTAAATGTTTAAGTTAAATTACAGGTTAAATTATATTCCCATTCCTGTGGATCTCTATTTTTTTGTATGGTATTTTGCTCTCCAATACAGCCTGAATTGCAAGATCCAGAAACAGTTTAAGGGTAAGGTCTCTACTGTGCTGACTACTACAGTTTGTGTAACTCAGTCCTGTAAACAGAAATATGTATGCATAACTTGTTTGAATTTGCATGCTTAGAGTGAAGTATGTGCATATAAGTTTGTGCAATGTGTAT
>NW_008697514.1:0-284 GCF_000695815.1 Acanthisitta chloris
TGGGGCCACCAGGATCTCCTTGTGGCCACCTGACCTTCTCGCCACCCTCGTAGCCACAGCCCTGAAGATGAACCTGAACCTGAGGGAGCTTTACCTGGCAGACAACAAACTCAACGGACTCCAAGACTCAGCTCAACTGGGAAACCTCCTCAAGTTCAACTGCTCCATCCACATCCTGGACCTGAGGAACAACCACATCCTGGACTCGGGTGAGACACGGATGGGCAACCGCGGCCGGAGACGATCCCGGACCCGCAGCCCATCTGGGATTGGGATGGAAGAGC
>NW_008697515.1:0-284 GCF_000695815.1 Acanthisitta chloris
AAGGAAATCATGTTCCTTTTCGCAGAGACATTCCTCCACAGATTTTGACATTCTCTCTCCTAATATCCTCATAGAAACGCTGTGGATGCATGGGCAGGATGGGCAAACAATGAGGTGGACCAAAAAACGGGTTGGATGAGGAGGCCAAGAGGGTGTTCGTCAGCAGCACAAAGTCTAATTGAAGGCCAGTATGTACCCCAGGGGTCAATACTGGGTCTAGTCTGGTTCAGCATCTTCATTAATCATAGAAGCATAGCATTTTAGGGGTCAGAATGGACCTTACA
>NW_008697516.1:0-284 GCF_000695815.1 Acanthisitta chloris
TATTCATATAGCCAGTAAGACATCAAAATCTTCTAATTATATCTAGTCATGTCAAATGACAATTATGCCCTTAGTTCAGTTTGCCAGACAATGCTTTACCAAAGAAGGTTTGCCAAAAATGTTTTGACCGAAGAAAGAGGAGGCATCTGCAGCATCTGCAGCCCAGAGCCTATAAAACCTCCCCGTGCCACGTCTGCCCTGGCTCCAGGGAAAGCTTCAAGGTAAGTGTGTGGGGTCCTCAGGCTTGCAGGAAGGGGACGGTGCCCTGATGTGCCACAGCATTC
>NW_008697517.1:0-284 GCF_000695815.1 Acanthisitta chloris
CTCTTTAGTTTCCTTCTTGTTGGCATGAAGGAGAAGCGGACAGAAAACTAGTTAGGGAAGCAATATCTTCTTTCTGCTCATATTAAGGGTTAATAAAATTATGGTAAAATGTCACTTATTTGGATTACTAAAAAAAGAAGGAAAAAAGAAAAGAGAAAAGGAACATGAAGAAACGGATAGCATGCTTCATCTTACATTTTCTAGCTAGAGTCCAGGGTGATAGAAATGACTTCCTGCACGTCTGCTTGGGGTGATCAAAATGGCACACGTAGATTGGCAGAGAA
>NW_008697518.1:0-284 GCF_000695815.1 Acanthisitta chloris
ACTCCGGGGGGATCACTCAGGGTTTGGGAGGCTCAGGGGGGGCTCAGGGGGTACCTGTAGCTCGTAGAGGTCGTTGCTGTACTTGCCATACTCCACCATCCCCCCGAACACCAGGAGCCTCGTGCCATCGCACACGAAACCATAGGCAGCACAGCCAGGGGGGATGTCCCCCCGGACAGCAGGGATGAACCACTGGTTGGTGGCTGGAGGGACACAGAGGGGTCAGTGGGGGGGGTCCCACACACGGAGGGTCAGTGGAGGGGTCAGTAGGGGTCAGTGGGGGG
>NW_008697519.1:0-284 GCF_000695815.1 Acanthisitta chloris
GTCCCTTCAGCAGTCACAGCTGGCACGAGACCCACAGCACAGGCAGGACTACAGTGAGAGCTGTGCAAGGATGAGGCAGGGGCTGTCAGACCTTCACCAGGAGCTGTAGTGCTCCTTTGAAGCTGTGCTCAGGGAGCCGAAAGCTGCTGTTCTGGAAGCAGAGATGCAGAAGCTGGATCAGACTCTGAACTTTACCTTGACACTGACCTCCCTACTCTGCCAGTCTCCTTAGGGACAGACAGTGTGTCCCAGAGCCAGACCTGCCAGAAGCAACGACCTGAGCT
>NW_008697520.1:0-284 GCF_000695815.1 Acanthisitta chloris
CCCCGAACCCCAAAACTGGATACATCCATCACAGCCACCATGGAGCGACACGTGTCCAGCCCGAAACCATCCGTCTTCAGATCAGGGTCTAGGGGGGAGCACAGGGGGGTCAGGGGGGGCTGAACCCCCAAATTACACCCCCAGACCCTAATTGCCCCCACGAAATCCTAATTGCCCCCCCAGACCCCTAACTGCTCACCCAAACCTCCCCAATTGCCCCTCCAGGCCCCTGATTGCCCTCCCATTGCCCCAGTTTGGGGGGTCTGGGGGGATCAGGGTGGGGT
>NW_008697521.1:0-284 GCF_000695815.1 Acanthisitta chloris
CCTACTTCCTTATATTTTTCTAAATATCACTTTAAGTTCTGGTTGGCACGTTCTACTACAGTTCCAAAAGTGGGATTTGGGTGGCTGGAAAAGAGGGAATTAGAGGGGGAAAATTGGGATTTGGGGGGAAAAGTGGGATTTGAGGAGGAAAAATGGGATCTGGGGGGGAAAAATGGGATTTGAGGGGGAAAAGTGGGATAAGAGGTGTGCTGTGGGATGGCTAGTATGTGGCTATGTTTAGAATTTGTGCTGAACATAGAGTTGGTAATGCAGAGATGGTTTTG
>NW_008697522.1:0-284 GCF_000695815.1 Acanthisitta chloris
TGTGGGTCCCTTACAGCTCAAGATATTGTATGATGCTATGTCCTATGATGATACACACACAACTCAGAGGACTTGCTATAGGCAGGAACACATCTGGCTTGTCTTCAGTGCAGGAAATATCAGAGGAGACATGGGCACACACATACACATGTTAAATCTAAGCAAAATGGAGAAAAATGTCATCTAAGGTTGTTCATCCATACATGAATGGTGAGAATGACTCAAACGTCAGACCCTTAAAATGACAGATCATGCTAAATTTGAAGGGGTTAGTGATCTTATCA
>NW_008697523.1:0-284 GCF_000695815.1 Acanthisitta chloris
GGGCCTGCCACAAGCACAACCAGTGCCACCACTGGTGCCACCACTGGTGCCACCAGTGTTCCCAGTGCCCCCAGTGTGGTGAGGAGTGAATGGTGCTGGTGGGATTGGGGATGGGAAAGAGAGGGAAAAAGGGGAAGGGACAACATGGAGAGAGCAAAGAGGAGATTCTTGGGTGACATCCGATGGCACCTCCAGGCCCTGTGGGGGCACAAAGGGTCACAGGGGGTTTGGGGGGGACAATGGGGGTCTCGGGGTGGGGTCAAAGGTCAATGGGGACATTTGGG
>NW_008697524.1:0-284 GCF_000695815.1 Acanthisitta chloris
CTGGAGTGGGTGAAGAGACAAGGAGGTTGGGTTTCTGTATTTCCAAGCCTCTGAGCTAGGTCACCCCTGGAGGAAGACAATGTTTGCTCTAAAATGAAGTGTGATAAATTTCTGAAGGGGATTATATATACAGCTTTCTGTGATAGCAAGAGACTGAACTCAATGACCCAGAAAGGCCCTTTCCGGTCCTCTGTTGCTAAAATGCTTCTTCCCGGGCACTAGTTATTAGCAGCTGTAAGACAGAACAGTAGCAACCTGTGTAGCCAGTTATGCTGACAGGAGAT
>NW_008697525.1:0-284 GCF_000695815.1 Acanthisitta chloris
CCCTCGCTAGTCACACAGCTGGGAGCTGAGTCCATGTGTCTCAGATCCTGCTTGCCCCCGTGGTGTCCCAGCAAGGGCTGAGCCTTGTGCAGTGGCATTGGGACAGCAGAAGCTAGGTGGGAGGGAGAGAGGAGTGCTGGTGGTGGGCAAGCGGGACTGTTTGGGATGTTGCCAGAGCGGGGGCACAGAGCAGCACAGGGGGCTGAGGAGCACAGAAACATGCCTGCACCCTCCTCCTGTGAGCGGCTCCCGGGTGCCAGGCTCGGTCCAGGTGATGTTCTGTC
>NW_008697526.1:0-284 GCF_000695815.1 Acanthisitta chloris
CTCCTATGTTGCTCAAAGTCATCCATTTGCATTGAATTTATTGAGTTTGAAGACATTCAGTAGTGTAAAATCTCCTCCCTCCTACGGAAACTTACAGTGTGCCCAAAGACACATGGGGTTATTTTGCTTTTCAGTCAGTGTGTAGTATCCTGGGTGATGCAGGTGTTGCACAAAAAAGTAACCAGTCAAACACAAGATATGCTCCACTTAATTTTATTTAAAGTACCAAACTAAAGCACATGGAAACAATGTGCTCAGCTCAGGGGAAAGCACTCAGAGAGATA
>NW_008697527.1:0-284 GCF_000695815.1 Acanthisitta chloris
TCCCAAATAATCCCATGAGCATCTCCACGGACTTGGAGGGACCAAATTCCAAATGTTCCCAGGATGTTCCAAACCTGTTGGCAAACATCCCCCTGAGGGTCCCCATGGAATATGAAGGGACCTAATGTCCTGCTGGTGCATCATGGGTACCATTTTTTCCACATCCCTTTGGAAATGGAGGGATGGGACCAGCTGGACCATCCAGGGTGATGCTGGAGGTGGAAAATCCTCTGGGAGATATTTTGAGGGTGAGTTGGGTCCCAACTCAATGACAAAATCAAGGT
>NW_008697528.1:0-284 GCF_000695815.1 Acanthisitta chloris
ACTGTCAAAGAGGCTCCAAAACTGACATCGGTGGCCAAAACTTGTGGTCACTGCTTGGATAGTAATTCATAGCTGTGGGGACTGACAGGGAGCTTGTAGGTTAGACTGTCATGGCCTTCACTGGAGTCCTTTGAAAGGTATGTAACTTAATTTTTAAAGCTCTTAAATCATGTGAAGTTTCAGGCATTGGGTCTTCTTGGGTGGGCTGCATCCATTAGAATGATAAAATTTTGATTTTAAACAGAATGAAAAATGTTCATCATCTTGTTCCAACCCCCTGCCAT
>NW_008697529.1:0-285 GCF_000695815.1 Acanthisitta chloris
GCAAATGCCCACTGCCGGGCCTGGGCCCCACGGCCGAGGCTGAGGCGATTCCCGTAGCTTTTCCATGTTTTTTCCCGCTTGGAATAAACCACATCGCGACCTTCACTGACAATTCCCACGTGCTGACACTTCCACAGTGTCCCAGCTAACTCCAAGGGATCCCTGATTATTCCCTAGGGATGCTGTCTCAGAGTCCAGATTCCATGTGGTCCATGCTTATTCCAAAAGGTTTTCCCTATTCCATACTTAGTCCAGAGTGTTTTCCACGTTCTGTACCTATTCCAG
>NW_008697530.1:0-284 GCF_000695815.1 Acanthisitta chloris
CAAAATAAACATGAATATGTAAAAGCTTTTAAGTTGGTAGCAAACACAAGCTGGAGGAAGGTCAGAGATAAAGCAGTGGCTTTGGCAAGAAATCTGCAACATAACTCATGGGTTTTACTGTTTTGGCTAACCGATTCTCCTACAAATCCCTGTGTGTCTCAGTTCTGCAAGTTGTGTTTGGTTTGAGTCTTTCCAAGAGAGCTTTGAAGAAGCAAACGAGTTTGTGGGCACGAAGCAGTACAATGGCCCTGGCTCCTTTTAGCCATAGGATCTATATTAATAAT
>NW_008697531.1:0-285 GCF_000695815.1 Acanthisitta chloris
TGCCATGCTATCTCCCAAGGCCACAGAGATGAGGCCAGCAGCAGTGGGAGGTACCCAAAGGTGGATATAAGAGGGGCCAGGTGCCAGGCAGGGTCTGTCCTCACGAGTAGCAATGGCTCTGCTGTGGGTGCTGAGCTGCCTGGCGCTGGCGGGCTCTGCCCTTGCCGCCCTCCCTGAGAGTGAGTGGGGCCATGGGGCTCAGCGGGGCGGGCTGGGGGCTCAGAGGGTGGCAGTGGTGGGGAGGGGACACGGGGCCAGGGCAGCCAGAGCCCCTATCTCATGGCT
>NW_008697532.1:0-285 GCF_000695815.1 Acanthisitta chloris
CACATTAGTAACTACTTAAATAATTGTTTCATACATGCACTTTCAGTTGCTTCAGCTAAGACAGGCAACCAAACACCCCAGGCCAAACTGGGGGGAGGGGGAGGGAGGGGAAACCACCACAACAAAGCCACAAAAGAAACCAGTATGTCAACACACCTCCCCCTCCCCCGTGTAGACCTTTGCATGCATTTTTCTTCTGTCCTCCCCTGAAACCTCATCTATACATACCTTAGAATGCAACTGCAGAAATTCCAGTGTCTCTGTCAATTCCAGCAGTTTTTGTTC
>NW_008697533.1:0-285 GCF_000695815.1 Acanthisitta chloris
GTTAATAGTCAAACTTCTCAACAGGACGACACAGGTTATCCTTAAACCCACTGCATACAGGTTATCCAAACCTGCTAATTTAATCACGTTACATTTCCTGTTTCAAAGCACAAGAGAAACAGCTTCAATGTTCCTGAAGTGAACATAGCTCATATCCCTCCACATCAAGTCAGTAAGAACAGGGAATGCTCAGGGTCCCCTATCACTTGGAATAAGTCCTAGGGGACAATGACAACAATTTCAACCTGCGATCCAGAAGAGAAGGTCATGAGTGAATACTCTTTG
>NW_008697534.1:0-285 GCF_000695815.1 Acanthisitta chloris
CAGGCTGGATTTTCCCCCCAAAGCAGCTCAGCAGCAGGAGCTCAGCCTGCAAGGAGAGCAAGCAGCAGCCACAGCACCTGAGCAGGAGGTTATTTTTAATCTGATTCTTAACTCCATCTGAAGCTGGTGATTAAATAAAGCTCTGGACTCTGGGCAGGGCTCAGCGTGGTGAGTTCAGAGCTGCCCAGTTCTCAGCAGTGTCTCTCCCAGTGCCATCTGCTGGTCACCCTCGCTGGGCTGGTGGGACTGTGACCTGCAAACATCCCTCAGGCAGCTGCTTTCCTG
>NW_008697535.1:0-285 GCF_000695815.1 Acanthisitta chloris
AGCTCGGTGTGCCCGTGGGAGCCGCGGCCGGGCCGTGTGCGTGTGCAGCAGAGCTCGGGGCCGTGCGGGTGCCTCTGCCTCCGGTCTGTGTATGCCTGTAGCACGTACGGAGCAGCACTGTGGGTGTACATATTGGTGCTGATGGAGAGGTCTAGGCAGTGTTAGTTCGAGCCGTGTTTCCGTGGATGGACGGATTTGTCACTCTTCAATCAAGTCCTTTCCAAATTCCGAGTTTTTTTGTTTTAATATTTCTCTATGTTTTCCTGCTATGTCGGAGGGAAAAAA
>NW_008697536.1:0-285 GCF_000695815.1 Acanthisitta chloris
GATCCTGCACACAGAGCCCCTTTCCTTCTCAGCCCTGCCAGAAACCTGCCTGCTCTGTTCCTACAGGACATCCAGCATCCTTTCTGCCCAGCAGTGAAGCCTCTACCCACCTTCACAGCGGGGCAGGGGCTTGCTCCACACTCCAGCCTCTGTGCAGGTGATGGACACGTTCCCAACCAGTGTGTAGCCTTCTTTGCAGCTGTAGGACACAGTCACTCCCCGGGAAAACTTCTCCAAGGACTGTCCACTGTGCTGCCCATTGGCAATGCTTGGTGGCCGAGGACA
>NW_008697537.1:0-285 GCF_000695815.1 Acanthisitta chloris
TCCTGGGGTGATTTTTGGGGTCCCTGACCTTGTATCCGATCTGGAGATGGAGGTCACTGGGTTTGGGGTGGAAGCGAAGGTCGATGCGGTCGCCGTTGTCCCTGATGATGTATTTGGCCCCAGGATATTGACTGTTCCCGCGCCGAACCAGCTCCTGCAGCCTGGGGGGAAATTTGGGGGGTCAGGGGGAAATTTGTCTCTCAGAGCCCTTCAAAACTCCCACAGAACCCACAAACCTGCTCAGATCCACCTCAGACACCCCAAACCTCCTCAGATCCTCAGGGA
>NW_008697538.1:0-285 GCF_000695815.1 Acanthisitta chloris
GGGAATGTATGGCATATTTTCTAACTTCCTTCCAGATTAAATTCTCATTTTGCAACAAAAGCTTTAAAAGGCATGATAGCATCATCACTCATTGTTGCACAGTGTAATAATCAGACTATCTTAATGAGGGTCTAAAGAGTCCTCAAACTATTGATTCAATCTCCAAACCCTAAATGACATCATAATTTAGACTGAGAACAATGACTTAATATAAACACTTGAATGATACTGGCCGTGAAACACCGAGCCAAAGCATACACTGCTGTTGGGAAAGGTGAAGGTTCC
>NW_008697539.1:0-285 GCF_000695815.1 Acanthisitta chloris
AACCCACAAACCAACCCAGAACCCTCCTGGCACCCCCAGGACTCACCCTGAGCATTGGCACCCCAAACCCCCCGGAGTGGGGACACCCCAAAACCCCCCGAGCAATAAATATGTGTGTGCAGTGGAGTCTGTTCTGGGGGTGATACGTACTGGGTTCATACTGGGAGTGACTGGGACCATACTGGGAGCAAGTGGAGGTTCCCCCACTCCAAGGTGTTCTGTCCCCATTGCAGGGGTGATTATCCCGGCTCCAGGGATGTTTATCCCGGATCCAGGGGCAGTTAT
>NW_008697540.1:0-285 GCF_000695815.1 Acanthisitta chloris
GGGCCGGGGGTTCTAGGGGTGCTGGAGGGGAGGGAGAGTCTGTCCCGAGGTTTTCTGGCCTGGACTCGGACTCGCTGGATGGCATAGTAGGGGAAGATGACCTGGTGAGGGGCACCACACTGTGGGGGCCTGAGGGGTGTCAGGAGAGGCCTGGAGAGCGCTGAGAGGCCACCCCGGAGCTCCCTAGCTGGGAGGTGACTTGTTGAGGGACACTAGGCTGGGGAGGCTAGGGAGCATCTGGAGGGGCTGAACAGGACCAGGGGAGCAATGAGGAGGTCTAAAAGT
>NW_008697541.1:0-285 GCF_000695815.1 Acanthisitta chloris
ATACAAAGCCAATATTTAGATGGGTCAACTGCCATTTTAGTCAGGATGACAAAATACCAGACAATCCCAACCAAATGTTTCTTTGGATGCTTCCACAAACTCTGTTCTAGAGTTAGATTGTCCACTCAAAAGTCATGCAAAATCTTTTGCTAACCTAAGCAGTAGGAAGGAATTTTGAGTGTGAGCTCAACAAATCTACTGCTCTTTATATTGTGTACCATGAAGTATTTAAATAACAATTATTAATTGTAGTTAATATGCAGTAATGCAACAATATCTGTTGTT
>NW_008697542.1:0-285 GCF_000695815.1 Acanthisitta chloris
TGTGGGCCTGGTTAGACACAGCTCCTGCTCCTGGGCCTTGCTCAGGCAGCACACAATGAGTGTTGGGTAACAGCCCATGGCACACAAGGGAGTGAGAGCTGAGGAAAGATCAACCTTCCCTGCCCATGGGTCATGTTCTTGCTCCAGCTGCAGTGTGCAAATCTAGAGCAATGAGCAGCTAATCAGAGTCCAGACAAACCCCTTGACTTCCTGGTGGTTCAAGACATTGTGAGCTCAGAATTAAGCCCGTGGCTCACTATTCAAATATCGAGCCATATTTTTGGA
>NW_008697543.1:0-285 GCF_000695815.1 Acanthisitta chloris
CCACAGGCTCTGGCACCATGGGCACAGCACAGGACACTGAGTGGCTGCAGTGGGTGAAGAAGCAGTTTGGGAACATTGCTGGGCAGGACAAGGAGATCAGCTTGGAAGAGTTCAAAACTGCTCTGCAAGTGAAGGAGGTGAGGGATCTGCTGAGATGGGCTGTGGGGGACCTTCTGCTGTGGAATCTTGGAATGGTCTGGGGTGGATAAAGATCTTCTTCCACCCCCTGCAGAGTGAGGTTAGGCAATGTAGTCTAGTGGAAGGTGTCTCTGCCTGGGACAGGGT
>NW_008697544.1:0-285 GCF_000695815.1 Acanthisitta chloris
CTTCTGGAGAGGTAGAGCAGGCAGGGGGGTTCTGTATGATAAATCCATGCTTCACAACACTAAATCAATGGCAGGTCAGCACCCCTGACCCTTGTAAAAACAAGACAGTTTGCTGATAGTTCCATATGATGGCATGTTACCTTTTAATCCCAGCTAGGTGCTAGCCAGTGCATGCCAGACACTTTGGATTTGAAGCAGGCTCACTTTAATCAGGGTGACTGTGACATGGGCCAAACATTCTGGCCAAGACTGCCACAAGTACAACCAAGAAAGAGCTGAGGAGCA
>NW_008697545.1:0-285 GCF_000695815.1 Acanthisitta chloris
TGTGTCTGTGTATCTGTGTATGTATGTTTGTCTATGTATGTGTGTTTGTGTGTGTCTCTGTGTATGCATGTCTGTGTATGTGTATCTCTGTAGGTATGTGTGTCTGGGTGTGTGTGTCTCTGTATATCTATGTATGTGTGTATGTTTATGTATATGTGTGTCCGTGTATGTATGTCTGTGTCTGCATATCTGTATGTATGTGTCTGTGTCTGTGTACCTATGTATGTCTCTATGTATGTATATCTATGTATGTGTATCTGTATGTGTGTCTGTGTGTATGTCTCT
>NW_008697546.1:0-285 GCF_000695815.1 Acanthisitta chloris
CTGAGCCCAGGAGAGTCCCGCACATGGCGCAGAGCCCGTGCCCAGGGGGATGGCCCCGCTGGGCTCTGTCTGAGCACCGTGTTCCCCTCCCCCTTGGCCGCTGTTCCTGCGGAGCTGAGAAACCCCCAAACCCAAAGCGCAGACTCTGCTCGCCGCAGGGTGGCCAGGGCCCCTCGCCAGCCGCTCCACAGAGCCCTGGCACGGCCGGCGATGGTTTCCCGAGGCTGCCCGAGCTGGGAAATCCCGGAGGGAGATGAATAGCCAGGCAGAAAGGGATCTGGGAGT
>NW_008697547.1:0-285 GCF_000695815.1 Acanthisitta chloris
TTTTTTTTTGTTCCTAATACTCAATTTATCTTTCTGTCCCTGAGCACCAGTTCTGTATTTCCTGAAATGCATCCAACTGATTTCAAAACCCTCCTCCATTGCCCATCAAGCTGCAATGCACATTGCTATTCCACAGGGTTTGTAGGGACCCACATGTTTTACTTTGTGTATGGTCATAAAATTTGAGATGCTAATTTTGGCCAGTCAGCCCAAGAGTAGCAAACAAGCTTCCAGAGGAAGCAGAAGCAATCACAAAGTTTGCTGCACTTTTCATCAAATGAGAGA
>NW_008697548.1:0-285 GCF_000695815.1 Acanthisitta chloris
CTCCCCAGGGCTTTGCTGCTGCTTCTTGTACCTGCTTGAAGAAAAGTAGAGGTCTGGGGACTTGGGGAGGTTCTTTTCTGTTGTTCTTTCAACTCTCTGCTCCCTTCTTCTACCTCTGAAGGCAAAGGCTATTCCAACAAAGTACTGCTGGGTGCTGCTTCTTCTGTAGGAGAACCAATTTAACAAACAAAAATCATTATGTGGAAATGAAATTCCCTATGCTTTGATTTATGCGCACCCCTCTCATTCTTTTACTTGGCACCACTGAGAAGAGTTTGGCTCCAT
>NW_008697549.1:0-285 GCF_000695815.1 Acanthisitta chloris
TGCTTGAGTGACAGCTGCTGTTGGCTCTGATGTTGTATGCCCCAGATGTGAGATGGATTAAAACCACACTGGGGTTGGATGAATCACTGATTTTTATTGAGGAAACCATTAGAGGAAGGGTGGAAGATGCTTCTCTGTCACAGGCAGCAAAGCTTCACTCATTGCACATCCTCTGGCTGAACTAATGAACCAAACAGCCAGAAGCCAATTAATTCACAACCAAGAGCACTGCCATGACTTGTTCTTGCACTGAGCTAGATTTTCATAGCATCATAGAATGTTAAG
>NW_008697550.1:0-286 GCF_000695815.1 Acanthisitta chloris
ACCCCACCCCGTGCCCCCGTGACCGCGGTGGGTCCTCACCCCGGCGATGCTGCCCTCCCTGCCACTCATGGACTGCAGCACGGCCTTGTCCAGCCCCAACTTCAGACTGGCCTTGTCGAACATCTCGCGCTCGTACGAGTTCCTCGTGATCAGCCGATAAACCTTCACCGCTTTGCTCTGCCCGATGCGATGGCACCGAGCCTGGGCCTGGGGGAGACAACGGCACCGTCATGGCCGACGTCCCGCGAGGGGACGACCTCAAACTGGGGTTCAACTGGGTTCCATG
>NW_008697551.1:0-286 GCF_000695815.1 Acanthisitta chloris
GACCCCATCTCTGGGGCTGGGGGGACAGTTCAAGAGCATCAACAAGGGTCGGAAGACGAATATCATCGACTCCATGCTGAGGATGTTGGAACAATACTCCAGTAACCTGGAGGACCTGATCCGTGAGAGAACCGAGGAGCTGGAGATCGAGAAGCAGAAGACAGACAAACTCCTCACCCAGATGCTGCCACCGTGGGTCACGGGGGGCCCTGGGGGTCAAGGGGGGTCTTTGGGCATGGGAAAGGTGGTGAGGGTCACCGGGAGATTGGGGTTGAGTCAATGAGTC
>NW_008697552.1:0-285 GCF_000695815.1 Acanthisitta chloris
AAATGGATCCATTTAAGGTCCTTTGTGCATTTTGAGGGACTTGGGGGGATTATGTTGCATAGGTAGGTATAGCCAATGTTTTCAATACATAAAAATGATGGATAAATTTCCATTCTCGTGTAATTACCAGGGAATGACAAACCAGTGAATAAATGCATAGTCTTTGCTGAAGTTTTTGCATGGTGAGTGTTGTTGAGAGGAGACAAGAGCAGGGTGGTCTGAACTGCTTGCTTACTCTTTCATTCTTTCCTTTCTCTTTCCTCTTCCTCAGACACTGGCGTAAAA
>NW_008697553.1:0-286 GCF_000695815.1 Acanthisitta chloris
TCCCCCCACGCCCCGACTCACGCTGCCGAAATACTTGTCGAGGAGCTCGACGTAGCGATGGATGAGCTCCAGCGTGATCAGCTCGTTGTCCTGTCCCTCGATGGCGCAGCAGAAGTACAAACTGGCGTATCTGGGCACGGGGCAGGGCACAGGGTGGGGCACAGGGTGGGGCCAGGGGCACCGAGGGCACCCCCAAACTCAACCGCGCACGCGACGCGAGGAGACGCCAACGCGGGGGGAGAAAGGTCGACGCGACGGGGGCAACACGACGATGGTCAAGTCAACT
>NW_008697554.1:0-286 GCF_000695815.1 Acanthisitta chloris
TACTACCACATCTGTACTACAATAGAATTAAATTCAGGAAAGGCATGTACAACATTGCAGCCTTGTTCAGCTGCTCATACCTGCAAGTGTTTGCTTTCAGAATCTGCTGGAAAGTGTAAGCTTTGCATTAATGGGAGAAAAAAATGAAAGAAATTTCTTGGCGTTTTTCCCTTGAACTAGCTTTTTCATTCACAGTATCCTTCATTAGAAGCATTTTGAAAGTATATGAACTAATATGCATTGTAAAATAAGTCTCTCCTGAACCTATACTATGTAAAATGATGCC
>NW_008697555.1:0-286 GCF_000695815.1 Acanthisitta chloris
CGTGTTCCCTCGGGAGCTGAAGGAGGTTTTCGCCTCGTGGCGTCTCCGTTGCGCCGAGCGTGGCCGCGAGGACATCGCTGACCGTTTGATCAGTGCCTCCCTCTTCCTGCGCTTCCTGTGTCCGGCCGTCATGTCCCCGAGTCTCTTCGGCCTCATGCAGGAGTATCCCGACGAGCAGACGGCCAGGACACTGACCCTCATCGCCAAGGTCATCCAGAACCTCGCCAACTTCACCAAGTGAGTCTGAGGGCGCGTGGAGGGATGAGGGATGGATGAGGGATGAGGG
>NW_008697556.1:0-286 GCF_000695815.1 Acanthisitta chloris
CAGAGAAATACAGTGTCTCCAGAAGGAACTGGAAGTCTCCAAGTCTGAGCTAAAGCAGCTCCAAGATCAGATAGTGTCAGAGAGGAGAGAAGCAGAAAACCAAATCTTGAGTCTGAAAGAAACACAGAAAATGCAAAGGATGGAGCTGGAAAGAAAACTGCAGGTAAGTCCTGGCTGAGGGGAGAATGTTTGGGGTTTGGGTTGGTTTTAAACAGCAAAATGCTGGAACACCCATGGTTGTCATGGGAAGAACAAAGCAATGTGTCAGCTTCCTGAGCAGACAGAC
>NW_008697557.1:0-286 GCF_000695815.1 Acanthisitta chloris
GATGTGGAAAAACAGCAGAAAAAGTCTCCCAAGTGCCAATTATTAACCGAGTCCACCATTACACAAACATTTATAGGTGCACAGACAATACCACTAACAAAAGTAACTTCTACTTTTAACATCTTTTGACAAATTTGAAAATGCAACTTAATCCAAGTGGGAAATTAAGCACTACCCCCAACTCCAGGGACCACAGTTTAGCAATAGCTCAGCAGCTTTTTAAAACTGACTATTTTGGAGACACCATTTCCCCAGCAGGCAACTACAGCCTTGTATTCAGGTCCAT
>NW_008697558.1:0-286 GCF_000695815.1 Acanthisitta chloris
GGACCTTTTGCTCCCACTCAATAGCAGAAAAGATCTACAGATCAGGAGCTGAATTCCACAGATTATAGGAGGGGCTCAACCCAGTGAAAGTGTATGTATAAAACTCTACTACAAGAGATAAGAGAAGAACCTAAGAAAGGGATGTTGTCCCAATCTTCTGTGTTAGGTCATTGTTAGGGTATCACCTTAGGCCTGAAGGGAGGACTGAAGAGCTCAGCTCTGAGGAAAAGCTCCTCTGCCAGAAGAAGGACCCTTCATCTTCTTTTGCTGCTTCTGTCTGTTAGAT
>NW_008697559.1:0-286 GCF_000695815.1 Acanthisitta chloris
ATTAGTTTAAAGCAGGTTTCAGGAAGCAAATTCTGTAGATTGTAGCTGTAGATTTATTCATAGTCATCAATAGATATGTCTCAAAACTGGTATAAAAACAGCATTTTGATTAAAAAGCAAAAAGAGCAGCTGCTCCTGCACCTTGAAAGTGTGAGCAATGTTTGGAACTTGCAGCTGAAGCACTTCAGAAAGTGGATTTATAGTCCTTAAAATTCGTTATCTGCCAGTTTTGATGGTTGCAAAGTGTATTGTGGGGAAACAGGCCCTTAATTTCAGCAGTTGATGG
>NW_008697560.1:0-286 GCF_000695815.1 Acanthisitta chloris
GTCAGGCTACTGGTGGTTAAAAGAGAACAGGCTAAATTACAGGCAGGGAGTAATCCAATCCAATCCACAATCTTGTGGTGGATTCCAGAGAAGGTATATGCTAATCCCTTTCACAAATACTCTTGCTGTGGTCAAAGGAAAGATGAGGTACAGGGAGGGTAGATGGCTCACTTTTGTGACTCAACATGCCTGAGAATGGGTAATCTAGAGTTTCTGATACCTGCTCTCATACTGAGACCCCCAAATTATGCATCGGGTGACAGCAAGATATGTTCAACAATTTGAT
>NW_008697561.1:0-286 GCF_000695815.1 Acanthisitta chloris
CCATTGGCACCTCCAGTGTTGGCACTAGATTGGCCATAGTTGCCATACTGACCACCAGTGAAGGACTGGCCACCAGTGATGGATCAACCCCTGGCACTGGCTCCACCACCACCATCTCCAGGTCCACACCACCCCCCGGAACCCTCCGTGCCCTGTTGCCATCACCCATCTGCGCCATCCCACAGCCCTTGGCCTGGTCACACCACATCTCCACCGGCCCGTGGGAGTCTCCAGAAGGTTCCTCGGGTGCCCCAGGTGCGAGGACCCTGCCGATGAGCCCGGCGCG
>NW_008697562.1:0-286 GCF_000695815.1 Acanthisitta chloris
GTAATGAACATGTATAGCTAATTAATGTGTGTGTATACCTATACTGCACAAAAATGCAACTCTGAATACCCACGGGGTGTGTGTCAGGAGGAGCATCCCCCTCTGCACGCAGCACTGAATAAGCAAATACCCACTGAACAGTCAAACCTGCTATTGAGTCTTACTATCTCAGGTTTTACTGGTATCAACTGAAATAATGTAAAATACGGTAATAACAGTGATGAAAATGAAAAAAGAGGAATGAAACTGAAGAAAAACGAGTGATGCACAATACAACTGCTCACCA
>NW_008697563.1:0-286 GCF_000695815.1 Acanthisitta chloris
GACAGCATGTTTCTGTAATGAGTTTGCTCTTACAGAGGCCATTATTATAGAGTTGTACTGGGATCATGAATAATATCTTCAATGAAGATAACAACAATAAGAAAATCACTATGTTAGAAAAAACCATTTAGTCTGGGCCTTAAGTGATTTTGCCTCCCCCTTCTGTGGCACTCTGCAAAGTATAAACATCATCAATGAGGGAAAAAAATAATGCATGCTAAATTTAATGCACTAAATTAGGAGGGTGCTGAAATATTGTTATTTGCAAACTTCTAATAAAAAAAAA
>NW_008697564.1:0-286 GCF_000695815.1 Acanthisitta chloris
AAAATCCTAGCATGGCAAGAGGAAGGACTGAAGGAAAATGGTACCAGATCCTGTCTGTTCTCCTCAGTGCTCTGAGGAACACAGAACCCTTGAATTCCTACCTCCAGGAGTTGAAACAGAGGATGGAGAGGACAAGGGTACCAATAAGCAGAAAGGTAAGAGCAAAAAGTGATATCTGAGAACTTCCTTCTTCCTAACACTTCAGGAAAGCACAGGTAAGGATAGCAGGAACTCTTTGCTGTCTCTGCACCATGATAGTGTTATTACTTGAACGATCACCTCCATA
>NW_008697565.1:0-286 GCF_000695815.1 Acanthisitta chloris
GGGCAACCCCCACTGGAGCTGCAGGCAGGGGCTGGGGCTGTGCCTGGGGGGGCCACAGAGATCCCCAGGGAGGACCTGAGGGTAAGTGGCACAGGACAAGCATCCCCTGAGGCTGAAGCTCCTGAGGATGGAGCTGTGGAGGGGGATGAAGCCCCCAAGGTGGAATCCCCCAACGCTGAGGTCATGGAGGCAGAAGAAGCCCCTGAGGTTGAAGCAGCCCCTGAGTCTGAAGCCCCCAATGCTGACACCCTGGAGGAAGATTCCCTGAGGGGAATACAGTCCTAGC
>NW_008697566.1:0-286 GCF_000695815.1 Acanthisitta chloris
CGAATGTGGTCAAGGCTTCATGGTCAGCTGCAGCATCTCAAAATCTAATGACATCATGCAGCTTTGATTTTTCTCACCTTGAAAGTTGGTTGTACAAAACTGAATAAGAGAAAATATCTTGTCTCCCATGACTACGTCCCAAGGAAGTTTTAAACTGTAATTGTCATATGCTTTCTTTTCCACTCTTTCTTTTAGTTTCAAAATCTCATTTTGCTCACTCAGCTCTCACCTCCTCCTATTTTCATCTACACTCAGAAGCCAATACCTTGCACCACGCCATGATAAA
>NW_008697567.1:0-286 GCF_000695815.1 Acanthisitta chloris
AACTTTATTTTTACTGTAACTTTGTGCTGTAACTTTGCTGCCTTTCAGCATTGCAGTGGGATGCAAACAGATGTGATGGATTAGCTGCTGCACAGTGGGTAGTCAGCTGTTTTATTTAACATATCCATGGCTTTTGGGGGAATAATCACAAGTAGCTCATGCCCAGGGTATTTTATTTATTCCTGTGTTGGGAGTTTGTGGCAATGGCAGCTCCAGCTGTGCATTTGGAGCTGGTTATGGCATACCAGGCAGTGATGACTTGGAGTCCTGGATCAGACCTGCTGAA
>NW_008697568.1:0-286 GCF_000695815.1 Acanthisitta chloris
CACTCAGACTAGACATTCCCTCTCACACTCATGACTTCACTCTAAGTCAGACAGCAGCAAAGCCAATCCCTCCAAAGAAGCAGGCTGACCATACCTCCAGGGCTGTGGTCCTTCTTAAAATCTTCCTTTTTCTGGTGGCCAAGGGTGAAACTGTAGTCTATGCTGTCATGCACCCATCCCTTCTCAATGAACAAGCCAGGAACCTCATCTGAGAACAGCCAATACCTGTAGGAAACAAGTGTGTTAACAGGTACTTGTCTCCTCTCCTGGCTGCTTACACACACAC
>NW_008697569.1:0-286 GCF_000695815.1 Acanthisitta chloris
AGGCAGAGTCAGGTACCTACTGATGGAAAGGGTTCAATGGCTCCAGAGAAGCATTAGACACAGACATGTCACTGTCCACAGATCCACCTCTTGCATCTTCAGTAAAAGCCCCCATCTCAAAAATAGTGTTTATTTCATTGTCTGTAGTAGTTATCTTTCTTAGAAGATTGTCAGGGCGTAAAACAAAAAACGATCCTAAAACAAAAGCAGCAGAGATGATGTCATTTCTTGTAATATTTTAGTGTCGTACAAATCTTGAAACTTGATTCAAGAGCGTCAAGTTTCA
>NW_008697570.1:0-286 GCF_000695815.1 Acanthisitta chloris
CTATCCCTGTCCCTTCCCAGCCCCCAGGAATACCCACCCCACCTCCCTGCCCAGCACACAGCAGCTCCGGGTGGGCAAACCCCTCCAATTCCCAATTTCCCTCCTGCTCCTTTGGGTGCCAGGGATCTCTCCAGGGCAGGACTCACCTTTGAAGACGAAGTTGTAATCCTCCTCGGCGCTGCCCATGTCGCCACCAGGGCTGGACGGGACGAGCTGCGTTGGCTCTGGGAGGGACGGGGCGGGCACAGGTGCCCCGTGCCCGGGCAGGGAGGGCAGGGTGAGGGTC
>NW_008697571.1:0-286 GCF_000695815.1 Acanthisitta chloris
CCCTGCCCAGAACCCTGCCCGGAGCTCTGCCCGGAGCCCTGCTCAACCTAAATACCACCAGAAACACTTTCTTTCCCTTAGAACAAAAAGAAATGAACAGGGATGTCAGTAACATATGAAATACTTCCTTTTAGTTTTGAAAGACTCTGGTTGATTTGTTTTCCTTCTTTTTTCCTAGCCTTTGAAAGCGATCGTTAGGAAAAGGCTTCCGAAGTTTCAGGTGCTGTTCGCTGTGGGAGCTCTCAGGATTGCTCTCAGCTGCCAGTCCTGGCAGTGCCATTTCTGC
>NW_008697572.1:0-286 GCF_000695815.1 Acanthisitta chloris
ACACCTGAAAGAATACTTGATGAAAGATGGTTTTCACTATCTTTTCCTGTGTGAGATCTCCTCTGATGCAAAAGTCAGATGGACTTATCTTTGAAGGTCATGGTAAATATTCTCACTTTGTAGTTGTTAAGTACTGTAAGAGGTGTGCAAGGTATGATCAACAGAGAAGAAAAATTAACATAGACCATTAAGTTTTAAAATTCTTAATCTAGCAGCACTTTCCTTTAGCATATTAAATGCCCTTCACAGCTGATAGCGACTACTTTCAAAAACAATAATCCTGCTG
>NW_008697573.1:0-286 GCF_000695815.1 Acanthisitta chloris
CCTTCATGAGCGAAGGGCCCTCGCCCAGGTCGAACACGTAGTGGATGTACCTGTGCAGGGGGAAGGAAGGACCTTCAGGTGGGACTCACCTGAAGAGGGAAATCAGGAGGTCCCAAGGTCCATCAAGGTTTTAGGAGGTTCCTGAAGTGCTCAGGACACCTCTGGTGTCCCCAAGGTTCCCACCAGAGGGTTCTCAGGAGGTTGCTAAGGATCTCAGGATGGCCCTGATGGGTTCTCTGAGGTCCTCAAGGGGTTCAGGAGGAGCTCCAGATGGTCCTCAAGGTTT
>NW_008697574.1:0-286 GCF_000695815.1 Acanthisitta chloris
GAGAGAGAGAAGAATGTATTCTCTTTTAGTTTGGGTTTTATTTACCTAGTAATTTAGACATTAGAGTGATATGTGCTATAGAATTACACAAATGGGGGAGAGAAAGGAGAAATAATCCCATGAGAAAGCTTCATCAGTGTACTTAGAGTGGGTATTTGAGAGAGCAGTGCATTTTCTTCAAGTTATGTAATGAGTATTATGGAAAGTGCTTGCAGGACAAATAGGTTTTGTTTTCCTTCGCTTGCAGATCCTTTTTGTTTTAGTTTTGAGTTGTTTTGGGGCTGAT
>NW_008697575.1:0-286 GCF_000695815.1 Acanthisitta chloris
CACTGAGGCTCTGATGGGGCAGGAAATTGAGTTCTTGCAGTAATCAAGTCTTTCAGCACCTCTCAGGATTGACTTTGCTTAAGAGACTGTGTTGTTCTGTGTACAGGACACACACTTGTACGTGTCTGTGTGTTGTACAGCGTTGCCTTGTGTGGCTCTGTCTGCTGTAGGAGCAGTGCTTCATCCTCCCACAGAGGGGTTTGTTGTGTTCCCTCTGCTGCAATGGAGAAAGCTCCTGGCAGATGGTCTAGAAGTAGGAAATGGTTGATATGTGGATGTTCTCCAG
>NW_008697576.1:0-287 GCF_000695815.1 Acanthisitta chloris
CTCTCCTCCAGGAGAGATGCTCCAGCCCCTTCACTATCTTGCTGGCTCTGCACTGCTCTGGATTCACTGAGTCCATGTGCTCCTTCCACTGGGGAGCCCAGGACTGCACACAGCACCACCCACGGGACCTCACCAGTGCTCAGCACACAGCAAAGTCACCTCCCCTGACTCAATGCCAACACTTTCTGAATGCTGCCCTGGACACGGGGGGACAATTGCCATGAAGGCTGCATGGGCACCTCGGGGCTCATTTGTTCTCCACCAACACCTCATGTTCTCCACAAGGC
>NW_008697577.1:0-287 GCF_000695815.1 Acanthisitta chloris
GCTCAGCAATAAAAGCTGAGAGAAAGGCAAAGCAGGGGGCATTCGTTATTACAGCATTTCTCTTCCTAAACATCTGCTACATGTACTGAGGCCCTACTTCCCAGTAAGTGGCTGGATACCACCTGCTGATTGGAAGTAGAGAATATTTTTTCTTTTTTTTCCTTTGCTTATGTGCATGGACTTTTCATTTTTGAACCTCCTTTATCTCGGCCCACGAGTTTTTAATCTTATTTTCTCCCTGTCTCACTGAGGAGGGAAGGGAGAGAGCAGCTTGGTGGACACCTGGT
>NW_008697578.1:0-287 GCF_000695815.1 Acanthisitta chloris
TTGGTTGAGAATTTTGAGAAAAAGCAAGTTGCTAGGAATGAGAGAGTTAAATAAGCCTGAGCTTGTGAGAAAGGAAGGAGAGAGCTGAGAGAGTAGCTGAGCTCTCTGCCCTGGCATCAACTTATCAACACAAAGATCAGTACTGTGAAGCCAGCACCAAGGTTGGAATGGCATTAGGGAAGTACTGAAACTAGGTCTGATTTCCTACATGGACTCAGTAGTGAGCAGGCACTTTCATATGTGTATAGAGATGTGTGCAGGCAAAATAAAGAGAGAGAAAGAAAAAA
>NW_008697579.1:0-287 GCF_000695815.1 Acanthisitta chloris
ATTTGTACATTTGCCCCCCCCGGGGTGGTGCCACTGCCTTATCACCGTGTGATAGTTGGGCCCCACGCGCTGCCCTGAGCCTTCTGCCCCTCCTGCCCCTCCCTCCTGCCCCTCCTGCCCCTCCTGCAGCGTCTCCTGCCTCTATTTATTGGGTCTTGGGGGTCGGGGGGGTCTGTGCCTCAATAAAATCCTTTGCCAACAGCAGCAGCTTCTCTGGGAGGGGTGGGAAGGGAGGGGAGACACCCCAAAAAAAAAATCTGCCCCAGGTGGGTTTGGTTCCTTTGGGG
>NW_008697580.1:0-287 GCF_000695815.1 Acanthisitta chloris
TTGATGATTCTATGATTCCCAGGATATCTGAGATAATCCATACTGTTCCTTTACCACCAGCTTGGATCTAGAAAGACTCACACTGAACAGGGGCAAGTAAATAGAACAGGACCCAAGACACCTTCCTCTCAAAAGCACCAGGAGCTGTTCCCTGCACCACGATCCCTCACACCAGTGCTACTCAAAATTTCCTTCTGTTGGTGTCACAAACCACACCATGAAGAGTAAATCTGTTTCTTTCTTGGGGAAAACACACATTCCATATGAATTTATAGTAAAATATGTTT
>NW_008697581.1:0-287 GCF_000695815.1 Acanthisitta chloris
ACAAAGCAAAACAGGCAATTAGTGTCTGAAGCTTTAAAATATCCACCTCTCTGTTGATGTGTTTGCCCATAATTCTCTCATTCAAATTCAGTAGTAACTTCTTCATGTGAAAAGCTTTATTAATGCAGAAAGATTTTAACCTGGCAGGATTTCACTGTTTAAGAGAATTATTTCTGAGTACTTTATACACTGTATGGGGTTAAGAAGTCAGGGTAGAAAGTAAAAGACATGGTAGAAAGCCTCCGTCTGTGGAGGACAAGGCCTGCCTATATAGACTCCCCTGTGTA
>NW_008697582.1:0-287 GCF_000695815.1 Acanthisitta chloris
ATGTGTGCCACAGAAAAGGGGAATTCACACGTGAAGCCACTTGCACTGTGAGCCTGACTTGAGACTGGTGTTTGACCAGCAGGTGGGGAAAGGTTCACTCGGTGTGAGAATATTGTTAGCCACAGGGAAGTGCAGGGGGAGGATTTGCGCAAGATTTGTGATTATTTTGTTATTCGCTATGTTAAGCAGGCAAAACTCATGGGAGGAGGCAAAGTTTAAGCCTTTTGACAGGCCTTCCTGTGGGGTAGTTCAGGTCAGCTGTGTGCTGGTGCTGATTTTCTCTTCAG
>NW_008697583.1:0-287 GCF_000695815.1 Acanthisitta chloris
GCCAACTAAGAATCCTTCTCTTGTTAATTTTGTCTTGTCTTGTATCACCACAGTCTCTCAGGTCTGCACTCAAACTGCATTTATCTGTTTATGGTGGTTTGATGGGGATGCCATCAAGTGTTTTAGATGTTCTTGGGTGTCTGACCCAGCCTCTAACTGATGAGCCAGAAGGGCACATGTTCCCTATAGATCCTCAGAGATAGCAGGACCTGTGTGGTTGTCTTGGATACCTCAGGGCACTGGATTCAGCTCTAATCAAGACTTCTGCCTTGTTTGTTTGTTTGTTT
>NW_008697584.1:0-287 GCF_000695815.1 Acanthisitta chloris
GGCTCTATTTTAAGCAAGTAATCACATATATATTTGGACCACAGGCAAACTATGCGAAATCATTCATCAATCAGTGTAATTTTGTCACTTTGGAAGGACTGAGTATTTTTTCCATTTCAGTTTAATTTTCATTAAATTTCAATTTAATTGCTATTATTTTCTAACTAGAACATAAAACACCTTTAATTCTTCAGCTTAGTGTCATTGTGGATTAAGTAGCTTTAACAGCATAGGAACATTTGATGCAAAAATCAGTAATGACAAATGACAACTCTCTATAGAACTAC
>NW_008697585.1:0-287 GCF_000695815.1 Acanthisitta chloris
TTTTTTTGTGGGATGGATTGTTGTTCAGTTGTTTTTTTCACTGGAGGATTGGAGGGGATCATGGGGACAGTTAACAGGATTCGTGTGAGGATGGAGAAGGGTGCAAATGCATGCCTGGAAGAAGCCTTCCCTCAAACTGAGCCTCCTTAGAGCCGAGATAACACAGCATGGGCCCAGTACATTAATGCAGGCTGGGACTAAGGCAGGCTGTAGTGGCACCCCTGCATCCCTCACAGGCAGTGAGAAGCTGCCGGAGCTGCCTTGGGGCAGCACCTAGCAAAGAAAGT
>NW_008697586.1:0-287 GCF_000695815.1 Acanthisitta chloris
AAAATCTGGGAAAAATCTGGGAAAAATTCAGGGAAAATCCAGGAAAAATCCGGGATAGATCGGGGATAAATCAGGGATAAATCCAGGATAAATCCGGGAAAAATTCGGGAGAAATCAGGGAAAAATTTGGGAATAATCCGGGAAAAATTCGGGATAAATTCAGGATAAATTTGGGCTAACCATGGGATAACCCCCAGGGATATCTCCAGGAGGTCCAAGGGGACATGGAAAATTTTGGGATAGCACAGGTGAGGTGTGAGCACCTGGGGACACCTTGGCACCCTCTG
>NW_008697587.1:0-287 GCF_000695815.1 Acanthisitta chloris
TGAAGATGAGGAGGGAGAGTTTCCCATGATGTGAAAGGTCAGCAGGAGTCCGTGGAGCTCCCCTGGAGATGGGTGAAGGAGCCAAGGGAGACCTCATATGCTGGGTTTAAAGAAAGTAGAGGTCTAGGTAACACTAGAGTGGAAGTCTGTTCCAAGCCACGTGACCAAGAAGAACAAGATGATGAGGCCTCTACAGATGGACAGGAGCAGCTTCACATTCACAGGGCTTGTTCCTTAGGGGAGACTGCAACAGCCCTGATAGCTGCTGGAGGGAGATCATGGCAGGA
>NW_008697588.1:0-287 GCF_000695815.1 Acanthisitta chloris
CCTACCTGTAGGGACTGTTGATGAGGTCACTTCCCCATTCCATGTCCTTTGGGCAATTCAGGACACTCTGGCAAGCATCCAGCAAAAGCTGAGTGAAGTTGATCAGTGAGTTCTGGACCAGACACCGCACAGAGTCCTGAAGCATGAATTTGATGCGTCGAATCAGCTTATACAGTTTGGAGCTCTGGTAGGCATCCCAGTCACTCTGCTTAAGGTTGAACCAGTCTTTGCCTGCATCTCTCAGGTTGCTCTTTACTGCAGTCTGTATAGTATTAATCCAAGTATCC
>NW_008697589.1:0-287 GCF_000695815.1 Acanthisitta chloris
GGTACCGACACTTCGACTGTGCCTATGCATACCTGAATGAGAATGAAATTGGGGAAGCAATCCAGCAGAAAATCAAGGAAGGAGTTGTGAAACGACAAGACCTCTTTGTTGTCAGTAAGGTATGGATCTGATGATCTTGCACCCTGCTGCAGGGATGGGGGATTGCTCTGCCTATAGTATCTTCACAGTTGGAAGCTTAAGTACTGGAGACAAACTTGATGCTGTAGGACAAAGCAAATCATAATTCAAGTCACTCCTGACACAAGCTTACTGCTTCTCCCCATTCT
>NW_008697590.1:0-287 GCF_000695815.1 Acanthisitta chloris
CGTGCAATTCCTAACTGTGCTTGAGCCACAGGTTTGCAGAGATTTATTGTGTTTTGTTTGGGGAAGGGAATGACAATTACAAAATGACAGAAAAGCAATTTTAACATTAATCTTACTCACAAAGGAAATGCAGTGGGGTGGAATGAGCAGAGAGGGGCTTGGTTCCATTGCCCACTCTGTCACTGCTCCCCAGTTGATCAGTTGGTTTCGTATCCACCTACCTAAAACGTGGATATTAGTGCTTACTATTTTTTGCAGTACAATCCAATACCCTTGGGGGGAAAAAA
>NW_008697591.1:0-287 GCF_000695815.1 Acanthisitta chloris
CAACAGTCCATTTTGTATTGGAGTTCTCTTCCCTGAAAGATATTCTAGATTCCTTTGCTCGCAGAGGAGGAGTAACGGATCGTCCTGGAGATGCAGAGGGAGTTGCTAGGGGTGTAGTGCGAAGGCTGGACCTGAGAATAGACTGAGGAGTAAACCCAGGAAAACCAGAAGCAGATGTGGCCAAAACTTTAGCTCTCTAGGAAAAGAAATAAAAACATTTAATTGGAAACCAGTTAAATCTTCAAAACAAAAGACAGCACTTGTCAAAAGCATTAGTTAAATTACAA
>NW_008697592.1:0-287 GCF_000695815.1 Acanthisitta chloris
TACATTTAGCAGCATATAAAATTAGATAAAAAGGAAAGACAATTTGCTTTTAAAAAAAAAAGAAAACGTGACATGATAGAAACAAATCCATAAGAAAAATAGATTAGGATATATTTCTGCTATGACATTAAGAACACCTAGTCATTACAGAACATAGGCAAAACACAAATAAAACATACCAATTTGTGAGCATTTGAGTTCTAGTCCTGAGCACAGAGTATACACAGCTGCACAACTTTGGTCAACATGAATTATATGCGAACATCACACAAATCATATGGCATTTG
>NW_008697593.1:0-287 GCF_000695815.1 Acanthisitta chloris
CTTCTTGTGACCTTTGTTGTTATCAAGAGACAAATGTGTTTTAAAGATGCATTTTCATAAACATACCACAGCTGGCAGCCAGAAATGCTGGGGAATATCACAACATTTACAAATTTGAGCTAAAAGAGACAACAGACTGAGAAAGGATGATTCTTCCATTATTCTACACACGCACACTGTCAGCTCTTACAGTTTTTAAATTCAAGATCCTTCTAGCAATAAAAATATTCATGTGCAAATACAACTCAAATAGAGTTTCCAGCACCATGGCAAGTTGCATAAAAAAA
>NW_008697594.1:0-287 GCF_000695815.1 Acanthisitta chloris
TGCTGCTGTTTTGTCCACTTTTTTGGGCAAATTGAAGACTGAATTAAAAACACTGAGACATAAAAGAAGGAGCAATAGCTGGGTAAAAGTTTCTTCAGCTCTGGCATGACTGCTGAAGGTGGTCTGATCATGGTGTTGGTCTTTATGCATCAAGTTCCTGAAGAACTATGCAAGATTTTGTCCGAAGAGTCTTATACACATTTTAATCTACAAAATATCAGCCTATATACAGTACACTGAGGTATCTTTACCTGTCTCAATACAGTTTAGCAATGTGAGCCAACACC
>NW_008697595.1:0-287 GCF_000695815.1 Acanthisitta chloris
TTCTCTCGTGACTTCCAAACGTTCTGCATGCCTTAGGGCTCTCTGCTGTTCTCTGTGCTATGTCCGTTTCTGAAGATAACTGCCATATGTGCTTTTAATCATCGCTTTTAATCTGGAATCTCGATAGTCAAACAGAAGCTTTTTGAAATTTGTATCACTCTCCCAGACTTCTTGGAATGTCTCCTCAGACATCTTTCTGGTCTTAGTCTTGCTAGGGAAGGGCAGAAGATGTCTCTGTATTCAAGACCTTAACAAACCTGATGTTTCAGTACAGTGGGAATGGATTC
>NW_008697596.1:0-287 GCF_000695815.1 Acanthisitta chloris
ACATCCGATTGTGACTGGCCCAGAGGAACCCCCAGACCCCCAAAACCCCAGAGGAGACCCCCAAAACACTCGGGTGGACCCTAAAATCCTCTGGGGGGGGCCCAAAATCATCCCAGGAGGATCACAAAACCCTCCTGGGGGGCCCTGAAACCCTTGGGGGGAGACCCATAAAACCCCCTGGAGGAGCCCCAAAAAGATCCTCCTGGGGGGAGCTCCCAGACCCCCAAATCCTCTTGGAGGAGCCTCCAAAACCCCCTGAGAGACATCCCAAAACCCTCAGGGGGAGC
>NW_008697597.1:0-287 GCF_000695815.1 Acanthisitta chloris
GAGAGCTTAGGAACACTCCCAACACTGAGAAGCAGGACAGAGCCATCAGGTGTTGTCCTAAGCCAAGGTCAGCTCTCTGTGCTGAGCAGCCTGCGCCGTGTTCCCGAGCTCTCTGCTCTTTCTCCGGAGGTCAGCAGCTGCCACCTACTCTGAGCCAGCTGCATCCAGTGTGGCATGTCCCTTTTTAGCCAGGGGAGCTGCTGATGCTGCACCTGGAGCAGCAGGAACAGGAATCTGTCTGCTCAGAGCTCCTTGCTCTGTCCCCTCCCCTCCCAGGAGGAAGATGC
>NW_008697598.1:0-287 GCF_000695815.1 Acanthisitta chloris
GATAACCCCAAAGGGTTGGCCATTATCCGTAGGGTGGTACTGGATTTGTGGAAAATACGGATATAAAGTCTTGCCCTTGGGATGGGCAGGTCAATGCAGTATAGGCATGATTATCCCTAATATAACCATAACAAAGGACCTAACCCAGTTAGATGACAGATACCTTAGGACTTACATGCGATATCTAGAAAGAAAACAAAGAAGCAACAATCCTCTAATAGATAGACCATTAGGATTCCATAGTTTTGCCAGGTGGTTTATCCCATGGTTAGGGGTGAATCAGTTAG
>NW_008697599.1:0-287 GCF_000695815.1 Acanthisitta chloris
AAGTTACCACAGGCTTACCAGAATTACTTGCTGTCACTAACCAATCATACTCATTCTTTCCAAATCTGCACACTGAGGCAGTTGTGGAAAAATGCAAAAATAAAGCTAATAAACTTCCTCACCATGACTTGGTGTAGAAAGACAGTCAGGAAGGCCACTAAGATACATGGAAACTAAGCAATCAAGCAGGTAAAAACATAGTGACCTGATTTTCAGAAACATGGGATGTCTGATTCATGCTGATACAAAAGGATCTGGATAGTTCTGATGCCTTGTCAAGAAAAAAA
>NW_008697600.1:0-287 GCF_000695815.1 Acanthisitta chloris
AAGAAACAGAATTTTCCTGCAGTTTCTTTTGTCTCTTGGAAACATCACAGCATATTGTACCTCGACCCAGCACCTTACAGGGTCCTCAGCTATCTTCAGCATGGGTTGTAATTCTTTCTTCTTGCTGCTAATAAGTCTCTAGTCTTCTGACTATATAGTCCCTCCACAATCAGGGATACCATCTTCCAAGAAGCATCAAGAGAGCTGGGTTTGTATGGAAAACTAGAACCTTAAAGGTAAGTGATCTCATATGGACATAACCAGAAATAGTTATGGTGTAACAATAA
>NW_008697601.1:0-287 GCF_000695815.1 Acanthisitta chloris
GGAAGGACTGGGATGGGACTGGGGGGGGATGGGATGTGACCTTGTCCTTTGGTGCTGTGACATCACATGTCACTCATGTTCTGGTCACGCCCCTCGCGCTTTGGTCCCGCCCACATCCACTGTCAATCACACTCTGGTCACGCCCTTCATGCTTTGGTCCCGCCCACATCCACTATCAATCACACTCTGGTCATGCCCCTCGCGCTTTGGTCACGCCCACACCCACTGTCAATCACGCTCTGGTCACACCCCTCATGCTTTGGTCCCGCCCACACCCACTGTCAATC
>NW_008697602.1:0-287 GCF_000695815.1 Acanthisitta chloris
CCTGTGCCCCCTCGGCTCTGCCTGACACACCCGTGTGCCCACACAGCCTCCTGATCACCTCGCTGGGCCACGTGAAGCTGACGGACTTTGGGCTGTCCAAGATGGGTTTGATGAGTCTCACCACCAACCTGTACGAGGGGCACATGGAGAAGGACGCCAGGGAGTTCCGGGATAAGCAGGTGGGTACAAAAGTGGCACAGGTGTGGGCAGGTGTGGGCACAGACTGATCTCGGGCTCTTCCAGCCTGGTGGGTTCTATGATTCCATGGTCTGGTGACCACGGTAGGG
>NW_008697603.1:0-287 GCF_000695815.1 Acanthisitta chloris
TTTGCTAGAAAGCCATGATTTTATAGTAAACTCTTAATTGTAAAAGGTGAAGTAGAATTTGAAGGTCTTTTTGATGCTCAAGAAGGGAACACGGAACAATAAATATTAAAACTTTGCACTGTTTTTCATCTTCAAATGTGAAGTTCACAGCCACAGGGACATAAAAATGTTTTTCACCCAAAACAGATTTTCTTAAAATTGAATATAAACATGAAATCAGAGCTATTATTTCCTGTAAAAACAGTGTTTAGATTCCAACATGCTAGATGCTTGACAGTGTTCCCAAT
>NW_008697604.1:0-287 GCF_000695815.1 Acanthisitta chloris
CATTCCTTAACAGCAGTTACAAACTGCTTATCATGAGGTATCTATCACTAACCTGAAGCTCTGCTCTACACACCTAGTCACAGCTTTATTAGCTTCACAGTCTGATCTGTGATGGAAATAGTAAACCTCCTTATAACTGAGCTACTCTACTCATCTGCCTCTTCCAGCTTGGAACTCTGTTCCATTCCAGCCAACCTTGACACAAGGTCAAGGAAGGTCTTGGTTTGATCTCAAGAAAATAAACTGTGCAAGAATCAACAGATGACACAAATTACTACCCAAACAAA
>NW_008697605.1:0-287 GCF_000695815.1 Acanthisitta chloris
TCTATATGGAAACTTTACTGCACCTTTATGTTTCAGAAAGCCCTGATATATCTGAGTTTCCTGGAAAGTTAAGTTAAAAACAAAACCAGTACAGGAGTACTCTGAAAAGCTAACAAAACCATTTGCTGAAACAATTTAATCAGGAGAACTTGAAGGTAGAGAAGGTTCAAAATTTATATCACTCAGAGTTGTCAAAATTTTGAAGCTGTTTCCTAAGGGAGTATATAAGCATTTATACTGTCGTAGCTTGTAGAAAGGATCTATAAATCTCACAGTAAAAAAAAAAC
>NW_008697606.1:0-287 GCF_000695815.1 Acanthisitta chloris
TAGCTAGTTTGAACTATGTAATATGGTTCAGAAATACCTCTAGGTGATTCTGTTATGTAAACAACTGGCTTCTCTTCTCTTTTTCAGCACAATCAGACTTTTTGTAACTGCCTTACAAGGCTTCATGCAAGTTGTGCTGCCTGGGCTCTGCAGGACTCCTGTTCTCACTGGCAGTTTAGGATTTGCATCTTTACCAGTTGTGCCCGTTACCAGATATCACACCACTTGTGTTCTCAGTTGACAATGTCTCCCTTTCATGTTCTACCAGGAGGCTTTTAAACCTCACA
>NW_008697607.1:0-287 GCF_000695815.1 Acanthisitta chloris
CCTGCTCACTGGCAGAGCATGGGAAACCTTAACATCCTTGACTTAGGGTAAGGACTACTTAACAACAACCAAAACTTTGGTGTATTATCAATGTTATACTAAATTCAAAACACAGCACCGTACCGGCGGCTAAGTAGAAAATTAACTCTGTCCCACCTGAAACTGTCCTATCATATTATTTATATCACACCCAATACATAGTCTATTTTAAGGTATTCATGGTTAAATTGTTCAACTTTCACAAATCAACAGTTAAGAGAAAAGGATAAAGTATTGCACAGTGTCTT
>NW_008697608.1:0-288 GCF_000695815.1 Acanthisitta chloris
TCCCAGCTCTCTCAGCCTTTCTTCATATAACAGAGACTTCCAATCCTTGATTGTTGTTGTAACCCTCTGCTGGACTTGGTCCAAGATGTCCATTTCTCTCTTAAAAAGGAGAGTGCAGAAATAGAGACAGCACTTCAAATGTGTCTCAGCAGTGCTCAGTACAGGAGGAGGGTGACATCCCTTGACCAGCTGGTAGCCTTCCTACCTGTGCAGCCCAGGAGGCTGCAAGGACACACACATTAAGATATCTCAAGATATCTCATGTCTGAATAACCTCCTGTCCAATAA
>NW_008697609.1:0-288 GCF_000695815.1 Acanthisitta chloris
GTTTCCCCTTCCCTGCCCTTGCAGAGTTCAGTCCTGGCACTGGCTCCGTGGGGAGAAACTAGAGGTCTGGGAGGACACAGGTGTGAGCTGGGCTGAGGTTGCAGACAGGCCACTCATTCATGGAGGTTTTATTAAGAGAAGGAAAGGCAAAACCCTCATTAGTGCAGTGAGTGAGTGAGATGCCTTGTGATTAGATACAAGGTGAACAGTGAAGGAATGACTTACCTTTGCCATTGAAGGCACCTGGGGTTTGTTAATTAGTTGCAGGGATGTTATACATAGCAAATG
>NW_008697610.1:0-288 GCF_000695815.1 Acanthisitta chloris
CATGCTTCAAGAAGGAAGTATTGAATGTGCACAAGCAGTTGTCCTGGTGTGCTGAAAGGCAAGTCAGCTGTGAAGGCGACCAGCCTGGCTAAACAGGAAAACTTTGCAGGAAATTATAGAAAAATAGAGAGCTTCCAAAGTCTGGAAAAATGGGCTGGCTACACAAGAAAATTTCAGGAATATAATAAGGTCATATAGGAAGAAAATTCGAGAGACAAGCACAATTTGAACTAAATCTAGCCACATCTGTCAGGGATAGCAAAATTGTTTCTATAAATGCATCAATAG
>NW_008697611.1:0-288 GCF_000695815.1 Acanthisitta chloris
AGAAATTAACTCTATCCCAGCTGAAACGAGGACAGCATCACAAAACCCAAGTAAAAACTGGTATGTCAAAGTTTCGGGGATAAATAGTTTTGTACTGCAGAATTAGGTGAGTACAATGTTTTTCTTCACTTGGTTAGTATATGTTATTGGTGTATACTTCATAGCAGTATATGGCATTGTTTTGTTAATAACTGTGAGCCTGGGGATCTAGAATAAAGAACAGCCTCTGCCACATTTATGCTAGTGCTGTTCCTGTCTGAGAGAGTGTGCTGGTTTGAAAGCAAACCA
>NW_008697612.1:0-288 GCF_000695815.1 Acanthisitta chloris
AATTTTCTCCAAATTCTCTCTAAATTTCATCTAAATTCCAAAATTTCAAATTTTTTTGGATTTTTTTTATTTCCAGTGCATTTCCACTTTGCTGATGTTGGTGACTGGAGACATTTACACCCTAATTAATTACGTTGGGTTCATTAATTACCTCTGGTATGGGCTGACCGTGGCAGCCATGTTGGTTCTGCGCTGGAAGGAACCCGACAGGAAACGACCTCTCAAGGTGGGAAACGCCCCAAAAATTCCAAATTTTTCCCCAAAATTCCTGAAATTTTTAATGAATTT
>NW_008697613.1:0-288 GCF_000695815.1 Acanthisitta chloris
ACAAAGAAGAATGAGATAATTCAGGAGGGACTGCAGGAGCTTCTCAACTGCACAAACGTTTTCCAAAATGGTAAGGAAGCTGATGACAGAGGAGCTGTACAACACTGTGTGTACTTCTCCATGCACCTGCAGTCCTGGAGCTCTGCTGTGGCCACACCAAGTCCTTGCACCTTTGCTTTGGCTGGTTCCTTCTTTGCCCAACACCCTCACAGCTCGATCTGCACCAGTTATCAGCTTCTGTTCTGCATTTCTCAACCCCATAGAAATCTCCCTGTGCAATTGTGTGTG
>NW_008697614.1:0-288 GCF_000695815.1 Acanthisitta chloris
TCCCATTTAGACACATCATCGCTGTTCAGGCTTACAGAGATGGGGAGCAGCCTGGACACCATGGCAGGTCCAACAGCTGATTTTCCACCTTACGAAAAGGAAATCTGATATGAATTTTCATAGTTCTCATGTCCAGATGATGGGGATTGCTAGTACCTCAGAAAGTGAATTAAGACTCCATTAAATTAAGAGATGTTTTCCTTTCTTTTACACTCCAGTTATCTGTAATATTTCCCTGATTCATGACCAAAGCAGAGTAGGATCTCTCTCTCTCTCTATATATATATA
>NW_008697615.1:0-288 GCF_000695815.1 Acanthisitta chloris
GGGACATGTGTCACCTCCCATGGGACACAGAGCCAGATGTCAACCCCAGGGGACAAAGGACAAATGTCACCCCCTCAAAGGACACAGGGACAAATGTCACCCCATGAGGGACATATGTCCTTCTCCTTGTTGTGTCCCCTGTCCTCACCTCCTGGTTGGACACCTCCAGCTCCTCCTCAAGGACAGCCACACGCTCCAGGGCCACGCGCAGCCGCTCCCGCACCTGGGGGGACAGAGGGGTCACCTCCCAGCACACCTGGGGGACATCACAGCCCCCAGGGGCCCACC
>NW_008697616.1:0-288 GCF_000695815.1 Acanthisitta chloris
TTTTTGAGTATGACAGTGTCCATCATCTGGTTCAGATCCAGATGCCATCAGCCAGGGAGGAGAATTAGAAGAAAAGGAAATGATGCTAGTTTACAGATCCAAAATTTCAAGGGACGATTGCCAACATCAGTCTGACTTTCTACATGAACAGACTGCTGAATCTACACATCCACAACCATTCTGATTATGCAAGCTAAACTTCTAATAATTTTCCTTACTTTAAGACTTTAACTACTCATTTTCAAAACAAATCATCAATGCTTCAGAGCTTAAGAAAATCAGAACTAT
>NW_008697617.1:0-288 GCF_000695815.1 Acanthisitta chloris
GTGACCATCACTGAGCTGTCAAGCATAACTGTAGCTGATCAGTGTACATACTAGTGCTTTTATTGCACCAAGAAGCCTTTCTAAAAGATCCAGCCCACAGAGTATCTTATCCCCTCAGTTTTGGGATTCCACTGCTGCCCTGCAAAGCAAAAACATGTGGCAAGAATTGGAAAAGTCCTCAAGCTTTACGAAAGAATCTACATGACCAGATCCTCTTCCACAAAAATAAGATCAGGATTAGGGTTGTTTTCTTTTCACTTCAGCAGCTGTTCATCTAATACAAAGTGT
>NW_008697618.1:0-288 GCF_000695815.1 Acanthisitta chloris
TGTGGCGGGAGTCAGAGGCCTCATCCAGGCTGATGGCGTGGAGCAGGTGGGTGCGGAGCGGGCCGTGCTGCGAGGCCGTCGTGCTGCTCTGGGACAGCAGCGTGTGCAGGCTCCCATTGCTCTTGGACAGCTTCTGCCCCTTGGACGAGGACAAGCCTTGCATGGACACCAGCCCCTTCCCAGCCACCGCCTTGAAGGCCGAGGGCCTGATACGGCACTGAAAAACAAGAGCAGGATCAGCATGAGCAGGGAGAACCCACTCCCTCCCAGCCCCATATCCCTGACCAT
>NW_008697619.1:0-288 GCF_000695815.1 Acanthisitta chloris
ATCATTTGATTTTGATCTACATAAACAGGTATTGTTCGAACAAAAAAACCCCCCACCAACTTGTAAGAGGGAGACAAAGAGAAACATTTATTCTATACTCCTCTCTATATATCTGAATCAGTATTAGATTTATATCTAGGTCAGCCCTTGAAAAATATGGCTTCTGAATTCCATTTAATTTCTGAAATCTCTATTACAAGTCTTTGCACAGTCTATCAGAAACAAGAATCTTACTCTTTTGTGTTCCACTTCTTTCTCACAATAGAGATGGAAACCTGGATATCATAA
>NW_008697620.1:0-288 GCF_000695815.1 Acanthisitta chloris
TCTTATTCTGTCTCTCCTTCCTCCTAGCCTCAAAATATAGAAATCATGGGTAGAGCAATGTTAATGATGATAACTGTACACCCCACAGGGGTGCATGAAGCCCTGCTCTGACTGGGAGGAGCTGGAAGGGATGAGCCACACAACCTTGTGCCTATGACTTCATTTTATAATGTGTGAGCAAGACTGCATTATGCAATGGTAATAAGGGGACTCTGACTCCCAAGGTCACCACTGCTCTTCTGTAAAAACACACCAGCTCCCCATGCTGTTCTTCAAAAGGGTAAAAAA
>NW_008697621.1:0-288 GCF_000695815.1 Acanthisitta chloris
TAAGTATAGGAAAGAGCTGGAAATGGGAACTCAATCTTTGGCAGCAGTGTTACCTTTCATATGTGTCAAACTGATACATCCTTCCCAAGACAGGCATGGTTTGCCTTTTTGATTTACCTAAATATCCTTTCACCAATTGATTAAACTCATAGTTAGACTTTGGCATGACAATTGAATGACTTTCAGATGAACTAATTTTGTTGAGCCTATGCTGATTTAAGTAAAATTCACAGATTAAGAAGATTCATAAAGTGCATATTTTTCCTTGTTTTGCAACTGAAAGGTGTA
>NW_008697622.1:0-288 GCF_000695815.1 Acanthisitta chloris
CCGCCATGGTGTTGACGTTGTTGGGGACAAGGGGACAGAGTGGCCTCAAGGGCCCCTCGTACAGGACTGTCCTCGTCCCTGAGGCCACCGCGGCCGCCACTCGCTCCTGCAGCCACCCCTCGGCACGGAAGCTCTCAGGGGCCTTGGTCATGGTCACCTTCAGCGCCTGGGGGGGACAGTGTCGCCTGGGGTGGCACCGGGAGGTGGCACGAGGACACAGGGGTAGGGACTGGCCCCAAGGCTGGGACACAAGGGCAGGAGCTGTCCCCAAGCACAGGAAGTGTCCCC
>NW_008697623.1:0-288 GCF_000695815.1 Acanthisitta chloris
AAAAAAACTAAAGCCCCAAAATGAAAAAGTGGATATGGAAGTGAAGTTTGTTTATTCTTATTTTTTCTAAGTAGAAATGCTGCTTTTAGATTAAAGAGTTAAATTTCTTCATAGTATATTGTGTGAGGTTACATTTAGGATTTATGCTGAAAACAGTGTTGGTAGGGCAGAGATGTTTTTGTTACTGCTGTGGAGTTTCACAGAATCAAGGTCTTTGCTGTTTCTTACAATGCCCCATCAGTGAGTAGGCAAGGAGTGCTTGAGAAGCTGGGAGAGGACACAGCTGGG
>NW_008697624.1:0-288 GCF_000695815.1 Acanthisitta chloris
GTCCCCCATCCCCTCCCCTGTCCCTTGTCCCTCCCCTGTCCCCCATGTCCCTTGTCCCTTCCGTGTCATCCTGTCCCCTTCCATGTCCCCCATGTCCATGTCCCCTGTCCCTCCCATGTCCCCCTCTCCCTTTCCATGTCCCCTGTCCCTCCATGTCCCCAATGTCCCTGTCCCTGTCCCCAGGCCTGCCAGCACGGCCACTCGCAGCACTTGGAGCATTTGCTGTTCTATGGGGCTGAGGCTGCGGCTCAGAATGCCTCGGGGAACACTGCCCTGCACATCTGTGCC
>NW_008697625.1:0-288 GCF_000695815.1 Acanthisitta chloris
TCTGAGTTTTTCAGAATATTAAAAATGTTCACATACTTCTAAAAATAATGCACTTAAATATTTGTAAAGCATATGAAGCCTTATTGTGTGCACTGCATCAAACAATTAGAGTGAGTGGAATTATACCTGGTGATATTTTATCCCCCACATTTATCAGTCAAGGCAGATAAATAGGTGTGTACACTTTTTAAAAGTGTTTGGTATGTGAAGAATCAAGCTGACAGTAAGGAAGGTTTAGTACAGAATGGGAGTAGCATGAGCTCTACAGTCATGTCTATGTGTGTTTAT
>NW_008697626.1:0-288 GCF_000695815.1 Acanthisitta chloris
TTCTTTCCTCAGCAGTCAAATAGAGCCATAAGGGTGTTACCCGAGGGAGACTGGGCCTTTTGTTCTGATGGCTGAAGTGATCTGTTCTGTAAAGGCTGAAGCCTCTGCAGTACATTGGCAGGTGGCTGCTGCAGTTTGGATGATCCCTGATTTTGCAAGCTACTAGTAAGAGAGAGATGTTGCATAATTCCTCCCCTCAGTCTTTGCTTATGAAGATGCAGAAGGAGCAGATGAATAATAATGTGCAGTCTAGTTTCCTGTACTTTAAGGGAAAGCAAGTCTATTGCA
>NW_008697627.1:0-288 GCF_000695815.1 Acanthisitta chloris
TGCCTGTCCCAGGTACAGAATCAGCACCTGCCCTTGCTAAACTACCTGTGGTTGTTGATCCATTAGCACACAGCATGGCAAAGTGCCTGGCAGGAGCCACACACACAGCTCCAGCCCATGGCACAGCCACACAGCGAGGGAGCAGCTCCGTGAGCTGAGCACGAGGCACCTCCACACCACGTCCTGCCCCAGGACATCTGTTCACTGACACATTTTGGGACACCCCTGGGCTTTATCGATGATAATCGTGAGCCAAAGTGTCCCTGAATGAAACCAGGGCTCCCTCAG
>NW_008697628.1:0-288 GCF_000695815.1 Acanthisitta chloris
CCCATCCCTGAAATCCTTTGACTTTCAGGGGACATCACAGACTCTTAACTATGAGTACCTACATGTCAAGGCTCTTAGTGTCATGTGATGGAACCTTAGTTTACCATTTTAGGTACCCACATTTTTGTTGATTTTTACAATTAACTTCTTTTTAAAGGGCTTCTTTCTTAAAGGGGTTACTTAAGAGCTGTTCAAGAGCACTCATTTTACATATTATAAAGCAGCCAGTCAGAATTAAAAGTGGTAACCAACCCACCTTTATTTAATATTTATTTAATATTTATTTAA
>NW_008697629.1:0-288 GCF_000695815.1 Acanthisitta chloris
GAGGGGGAGGAGGGTACCGAGGGGGGTACCGGGGAGGATATGGGGAGCCAGGCAGGGGTGGGTGGTAGTTCTGGAAGTTCAATCAAGTCTTTCCTCTTTCTCTCCCATATTCTTCCTCTTCCGAGTCTCTTTGCCATTTTGCTTCCTTAGTTCCAGTACAGTTCTGTAATATATCATGCCCATAGGGAATTTACTGTAAGTTGTATGATTTCGTTCTTAATAAAGAGTTTGTTTTTAAAGACTTGTATGTTATGCATTGGAGTTTGGGTTTGGGGGCTGTGTGTTACT
>NW_008697630.1:0-288 GCF_000695815.1 Acanthisitta chloris
AGGGCTGATGCCCAGTTGAAGGCCCATCGGAGCTGTGAGGGGAGCAGCTGCCCCTGCGGCCCCAGCTGCCTTTGACATCTGCTGTGCTGCGCGCGCACGGCTGCAGCAGGCGTTGCAGTGGGAGGAGGCAGCGCCAACATGGCCCTGGGGCTGCAGGAGCCCGTGGCTGTGCCCCCCAGCGTGCGGGTGCCAGCCACGGTGGGGCACGAGGGGAAAGGATAAGGCAGCAGCATGGGGAGAAAAAAGCACCCAGAAACTGCATGAAGGATAACAATAACAGCAATAACA
>NW_008697631.1:0-288 GCF_000695815.1 Acanthisitta chloris
TGGCTTGAAATGCAGGATGTTACAGGGCTGGAAAACTATCAGTTGTAGTTTTAACTTTATCTGTTAACGATTTAGGCATTAGAATCTGCCCTGATTTAGGGGTGCTGCCCTAGAGGGATAATCTCTCAGAAAGGAAGTGAAATGTAGTCCTCAGTGGTATTCTGTGTTGTGTGCAAAAAACCCTAAAGATAAGTGTACTGTAGCAAATTTTGAATAACTGGACTATATTAATGCAAAGTCCCTTTAATGTTAACTGTATTATTTGCCTTTTATAGAAGCATAGAATTT
>NW_008697632.1:0-288 GCF_000695815.1 Acanthisitta chloris
TTTTTTACTTCTCAGCTGTTATGAGACTGGAAGACTATTTCCAGATGGTGATCACTTGACTTTCTGCTGCCAGGGCCACCCAGTTTGCTGATGTAAATGTTGTGGGCCATATAATGGGATGGGAGTGCTAAAGAAGTGTGCACCTTTACAGACAGAAAAATGGCAGGGGGGCCTGATGGCACAAATAGAGAGAGGCATTTGCCTTGAGGAAGAAGTGTACCCAAACAAAAACCTAGACTGGAATAGATTTCTTGAAAACAGGATACTGCTTTATAGGCTTAATTATTT
>NW_008697633.1:0-288 GCF_000695815.1 Acanthisitta chloris
CACCAGGGGTCCTGGCAGAGAGTCACTGCCAACACCATTTCACTTCACACCCCAGTGTGACACAGTCAAGGCAAGGGAACACTGTAGGAGACCTCACCCAAGTGTTACAAGGCTTACATTAGAGAAAGCTGACAAAAATTACTCTTACTCAGACAATAGTGTCTTATTCTTTTGCAGATGCAGTACACAGAGACCAGTTTGAAAGAACTGTGAAACTTTAGGTAACTCACTTTGCTGTAAGGACTTTTGCTGGGAAAAAAACTGACAAACTGTTTTTCATTCAGCAGG
>NW_008697634.1:0-288 GCF_000695815.1 Acanthisitta chloris
AAAATTTGGACAAAATTTAGACAAAATTTAGAGGAAATTTGCACAAAATTTGCACAAAATTTGGATAAAATTTAGACAGAATTTATACAAAATTTGCAGAAAATTGACACAAAATTCAGACAAAATTTACATAAAATTTAAACAAAATTTACACAAAATTTACACAAAAGTTACACAAAATTTAGACAAAATTTAGACTAAATTTAACGAATTTTAGACAACATTTAGACAATATTTACAAAAAAATTACACAAGATTTACTCAAAATTGACCCAAAATTTACACAAA
>NW_008697635.1:0-288 GCF_000695815.1 Acanthisitta chloris
CCCTAAAGGGGTTTTGGGGGGTCCTAAATAAGTTTACAGGGTCCAAAAAAGGTTTTGGGGATCACTAAAGGGGTTTGGGGGTCCCTAAAGTGGTTTGGGGGGTCCTAAAGGGGCTTTGAGGGTCCTAAAAGTGGTTTGGGGGGTCCCTAAAGGGATTTGGGGGGTCCTAAAGAGTTTTTGGGGGGTCCCTAAAGGGGTTTAGAGTCCCTAAAGAGGTTTGGGGGTTCCTAAAGGGGTTTGAGGGTCCCTATAACCCCTTGGGGGTCCTTATAGCCCCTTGGGGGTCCT
>NW_008697636.1:0-288 GCF_000695815.1 Acanthisitta chloris
AAGTACTTCTTGGTTGTAGAGAAGGGAGTAAACTTTCCAATTTTCCTCTCACTTGTGTTTTCTTTGCTTTTCTGTTCCAAAGCTAATTTCTCATTAGGTCTTGAAAAAGAGTTGTGTTGTAGAAGAGACTTCAAAATGGACTGTTGTGTAGTCAGCACCCAATAGTGTGTATTTTTGGCTTGAACAGAGGCTCAAATGTTGGGTGGATGTGAGCCATCCAGGCAGAGAGGTGTTAATTACTTGCTATCCTGTGTACTGGACTGATGTCCCACGATGACAAACCCTAAG
>NW_008697637.1:0-288 GCF_000695815.1 Acanthisitta chloris
ACCCAAACTCTTGTTGGAACCCCAAACTCTTGGTGGCACCAAGACCCCCAAACACATCTCCTCGGGGTTTTTGGAGTCTCTATGACCTCGAGGGCATCTCGAGGTGCCCTTGGGGTGTTCACCCCTCCCTTGACCCCCATTTCTGCCCCCCAGAAAGCCGACCTGGCCGTGGCTGCTTTCACCATCACCGCTGAGCGCGAGAAGGTCATCGACTTCTCCAAACCCTTCATGACTTTGGGGATCAGCATCCTCTACCGTGTCCACATGGTACGACGGGGCCGGGGGGGG
>NW_008697638.1:0-288 GCF_000695815.1 Acanthisitta chloris
TCCAGCTCTTAACAATCTATGGATCTGGATAGAACCAAGGTGCAAGCCTGAAGGAGAACACTGGCTCACTGCCAAACATCAAACTTGCTATCATTGCCTGCCCTTTATACAGCATTGCCCTCTGCAAAGAACATTCCAGTCCCTGTGCAGCATAAATTAACAGGTTTGCCTTCTGCTGCAAAACTGATGTGGACACAAATCTAATCTTGTTTGTAGTTTCATATTTTCATACCATGTTAAGCAGATGGAAGGGACCTTAGAGATCTTCTAGTCACAGCCTTGAGCAAC
>NW_008697639.1:0-289 GCF_000695815.1 Acanthisitta chloris
GGGTGGGTGAGGGTCCCATGGGGTGGGTGAGGGTCCCTATAATTGGGTGGGGGTCCCAGAATTGGGTGGGGGTCGCACCTTAGTCCAGACCAGTCGGGGTGGGGGGTGTCCCCCCCTGGCCAGGCAGAGCAGCCGCAGTTTCTGTCCCTGCCTGTAGGTGGCGTTAGGGGGCGGAGCCTCGAGCCACAGTGACTGGGGAGGGTCTGGGCATCCCAGTATACACCAGTATGGACCAGTTACGTCAGAGGAACTCACCGTGCCGCCCCAGTGCATCCCAGTTACACCCCAG
>NW_008697640.1:0-288 GCF_000695815.1 Acanthisitta chloris
CTGCACAGCAACAGAATGAATCATCTGACCAGTTTAACTTCAGACACAACGGGCCACCAACAGCTTACTTTAGACCAGTTTCCTGAAAGGTCTCTGTGTCTCATCCAGAAGAGTTCAGTACCAAAATCCAGGTACAACTGCCAAGGGACTTCTCTAACATCCCTTGCCTATAATCCATCAGACATCTGCTTCAAGTTATTTCTTTCTTTTAACAGTTTTTTACTAGAATATCCCAAACAGGTTACGGAGATTTGCAAGACTCAGTCGGACACTCCCATGACTGACCTG
>NW_008697641.1:0-288 GCF_000695815.1 Acanthisitta chloris
TGTGATAGGGAATAAGGATTTGGCTGTTATGGACAATGAGAATGCAAACTCCGATGCTGTCAGCCAGACATTTTTCCAAAAAACCTGAACTGGTACTACTAGCTGGTTTTATGGAGACTGCTCATGCATGGGTTTTCTGAGTGCTTTGTAACATCAGCTGGGTATTGGCCAGTGATAAAAGTGAATAGCTCATGTTCCACTACAGTGCCTTCCTGATGTTATTAGTGGTATTACACCACCATCTAGAGGCTCAGCTAAGATTAAGTTATGATAAAGGAATATCTATTA
>NW_008697642.1:0-288 GCF_000695815.1 Acanthisitta chloris
CTCTTACACTCTTTACAACAAGAGATGTATGTTCAAGGACAACAGTATGAAATAAAATGACAAAACAACTTGTATGAGATTTTTTTTACAAATGTACTAAAGTGCTGCAAGAGCTGTCAGTGAATGTTTATTGATTCTCTTCTGAGGTGAATGTCTAATTGCAGAGCAGTCTAAGAGCTTTGGGGTTTATTATAATCTTGTATCCTAAAGTTTAATAGTTTTTCATGTCCCTAGACTCTATTGTCTTAAATGCTTAGTAAGTTAGACTTGGAGGCATTTCCATGCAGA
>NW_008697643.1:0-289 GCF_000695815.1 Acanthisitta chloris
ATTAGCCACTCTCAAAGAAAGAAATATGCAGGTAAATCACGCTGTTTTCATACTAGACTTTGAAACAAGAATAGAAAAGTATCATGCTGAGCTACTGCTGAATGTAACCATTTTACAATTAACCACAGATTAATCTATGAGAGAGAGACCTTTTGAATGAAGTCTGTGGGAAACAAATGTGTATCCTGCCTTGTCATATTTCTTTAACCTTGAACATAAAAAAGATCAGGTCTGATTAGTTATAAATATACAGCTGATAGGTTAGAAATTCCCTCACTTTTCATATCAC
>NW_008697644.1:0-289 GCF_000695815.1 Acanthisitta chloris
CCCTGTCAGATCCTTCTCATGCAATTACTACCCCTCAGCCCAAAATGGCACTGATTTTTGTCACAGAAATAGTTGCTGTGTGTTCATGGCTATGCCCAGTCATCCCCAGCACTCGCACTCCTCCCGGCCTGGCTCTTTACATAACTCAGCTCTGCAGCTGCTGGGAAAGGTGACTTTATGCTGGGAATTTTCCAGTCAGCTGACCCAAGCCACCTCTCCCAAACTGCTGTACCTGGAGGGTGCTCACATTTCCAGTCCCTCTGGCTGACAGGCTTTGTGCCATCAGTGA
>NW_008697645.1:0-289 GCF_000695815.1 Acanthisitta chloris
AAAAAAAAAAACTAAAAAGTGAGGTTCTCTCCTAGAGGAGAGCAGAACTAGCAAAGGATTCAGGAGGGACCGTGCCCAATGCTGCCTTGAGATTAAAACCAACCCACTCCTCTATCTCACTTACATTAATCCCTGGGTTTGGGAGGTAATGCTAGGAGGTTTCTCTCTCTCTCTTCTTCTTCAGCTTGGAGAGAAGGTTGGCTGCTCCACAGACAACACCACTGTCCTCACCAATTGCCTGCGCAACTCTGATCCCAAAGAATTGACTCTGGCCTACCACCTGCAGCTG
>NW_008697646.1:0-289 GCF_000695815.1 Acanthisitta chloris
GACCCAGAGCATCCCACAGCAGGAGCCTTTTGAGAATGTCCCTCACTCCGTGCTCACCTCTCCCTTTTCCCTCCTTCCCAGCAACTCTGCGGCTCCTACGTCTTCATCATCTTCACGGTGCTGCTAGTGCTCTTCTTCATCTTCACCTACTTCAAGGTTCCGGAGACGAAGGGTCGGACCTTCGACGAGATCGCCTCTGGTTTCCGGCAGGGCGGCGCCGGCCAGAGCGACAAGACCCCGGACGAGTTCCACAGCCTCGGCGCCGACTCGCAGGTGTAGCCGCGGCCCA
>NW_008697647.1:0-289 GCF_000695815.1 Acanthisitta chloris
ACAGCTTTAGATCTCTCTTGCATTGTGGTGCCCAAACTGTACACACTATTCAGAGCTGCTTCTCCCCTCCTGCCACCAAGCTGGTCACCCAACCCAGCCAAGTCCTGTGCTGCAGAATTGCCACCAGGTCATTTCCCATCACATCCTGCCTCATTTTGCATTCTCCCTCACAGAAGGACAAATTCAGCTTGTTCCTGTGTCCCTGCAGGTTTCTCCCTGGTGAGGAGCTCAGTGAAGGCTCCAGTGGAACCACGGTGTGACCTTCTCCTCTACCAGGGCCAAGAATGCA
>NW_008697648.1:0-289 GCF_000695815.1 Acanthisitta chloris
CTGCAATCTGCAAAGCACAAGAGGAGTCAGCCAAGAGTCCAGAAAGTCACTTTGAGAAGCTTAAGGAGCTTATCTCTGTGACAACTCTACAATTCAAGCTTCAGTGTCAAGGGGAAAACACCACAGGAGAAACCCTGGAGGGCTGGCCAAGTCCACCTCCCTGTCCCAGGGTGTTGCCACAAGTAGGAGCTTCACTAACACACTGAGATTGTTGGGTTGCACCTTGGTCTTTACAACTGTGAGGCAAAACACCCACACAGGCTCTGAAATACAGCTCAAGGGTCAAGGA
>NW_008697649.1:0-289 GCF_000695815.1 Acanthisitta chloris
AATATCTCCTAACTCAACAGAATTCCAATAATTCAAGTCTTTGTATATTTGTTTTCCTCGATTTTATGGAGGATGCTATTTTTGCTTGTGTATAGGAGCTTATGGAAAAAATTAATAATCTGAACACTGAATTTCATTTCTGGTATTAAGGGTAATCCTGATGTAAAAATAACATCTGGCTTTGGGTTCATAGAACAATGGAATTTAAACAGCCACCTTTGGTATTAAATTATCATTTATGCCTCAATACATCTTCATCAACAGGAGATAGCAGTATTTACTGTGTGAA
>NW_008697650.1:0-289 GCF_000695815.1 Acanthisitta chloris
ACAAGCAGTACGCAGCCACAGAATAGTACCGGACCAACCTGCCGGCCCCTTCCCCAGCTCCCAGCCAGGGAGGCAGGAAGGCAGACAAGTCTGATAGAAGAATATCAGCAACTTTCTGGAGAGGAAAAGATACAGAAAACTTTGGGGATATATCATATCCATCCTGCAACATCTACATATGTGGCACTGATAAAGCTACAAATGATACAGTGTACAGTGCATCTACACAAGCTCCCAGACTACACTGGCCATGAGAGCCATGAACTAATTTGTGGAGTGCACACTTCAG
>NW_008697651.1:0-289 GCF_000695815.1 Acanthisitta chloris
ACCCTCACAGTAAAGGATTTCTTGCTAATAAATAATCTCAGTCTATTCTATGTCACTTTAAAACCATTACCCCTGATGCTATCACTACCCTACCTGATAAAAAGTCCCTCCCCAGCTTTTCTATAGGCCCCCTTTAAGTACTGGAAGGCAACTCCAAGGTCCTCCCAGAGCCTAATTATGAATAATAATGTACATATTATTTTCTCCCTTCAAATACTGCATAACCTTTATCACCTTTGAAGGTTTCAGATACAAATTGCAGAATGCCTTTAAAGGGAAGGTTGTCTTC
>NW_008697652.1:0-289 GCF_000695815.1 Acanthisitta chloris
CTCCTCCAGCCTTGGTGACTCTGTGACTCTAATGCTGCACCTCTTTCATTTCAGCCTTTCACAAGAGTACTCAGAGTCGTTTCAGTCAGATTGGTTGGCACACAGATGATCTTTGCTGCAGTTAGGTGCTGTAAGCCCAGCTGTGCTGCTGAGGAGTGATGACAATAAAAGGCCGAATTGCAGTGCCCTCAGCAGTTTGCACTCCTTGGGAGCACAATGACAAAAGTCTTGCGAAGCGAATCACTGGTCTGACCTTAGTGCAAGAGCTGGCAGGCAGCAGCAGCAGCAG
>NW_008697653.1:0-289 GCF_000695815.1 Acanthisitta chloris
ATGGGGAAAAAAAGCAACCACAAACAATTGTAAGCATGTTTTTGAATTAACAGTGTTTTCAAACACATATACCTTCACTTCAAGTTAAGCATAAACCCAGGAATTTAGGTTATGGCCTATATTTTTACTGATATGTAACATGTAATATATATATACTGGCATATTCTCATTCCACGCATTGTCAAAAGAGCTGTAAAGTAGACTAGATATCAGGAAAGTGGTACAGTACTTGAGACATAAGATGAAGTGATTTAAAAGTGACCAGGCCCAACAGGAAAGGGTAAGGGAA
>NW_008697654.1:0-289 GCF_000695815.1 Acanthisitta chloris
CGGCTGATTCTATGATTCTATGATTAATGTTTCCAGTTAGCCCATTGCTGGCAACACCTACCTTTCAGAGCAGTGTTAACATTATAATGACATTGAACAGGGAGACAAAACACTGAGTGTAAATTAGGCTTTTTATAACTTTCTCTTTGTGACCAACAGACTGGAGCTAAGTGTGTTATACCAAGGCAGAATTTTTAAACCTTATTCTTTCTCTGAACCAAGTCACTTAAAATTAAAGTTCTTTAAAAGATGGAATTTTGAACATCTGTCAGGGTTTGGTAGGAGCTCC
>NW_008697655.1:0-289 GCF_000695815.1 Acanthisitta chloris
AACACCTTCATGCCAGATAGATATACCATTGTCCTTGCTGTTGTTCATTTCCCCTTGCAGAGCCTCACACTAATTCTACAAGTGCATTGGAATGGAGTGAGTGAAGGTCACTGAAAGACAGAGAATGTGTGTCAATATACAAAGTTGGCTGGAGAGGGACTGAGGATGGATTTACCCTTGGGAACGTGTATCTGTGACTGAAGGGTGTCCAGCCAGCTGGCAATGGGAAGTACAGCTGCATTGTGTCAGCTCAGGGTGATCACCTCACAAACGAGGACAGAGACAAGGT
>NW_008697656.1:0-289 GCF_000695815.1 Acanthisitta chloris
GGACCTTCTTCCCCTCCCAATAAAATCCTTCCACCACCTTCTGTTGACCCAACCCAACCCAACAATTCCCTGGAGAAGGTCCCAACCCCCCCAAGAAGAATTTTTTGGAATTCCACCACCCACTCCACCTCCCCCAGACACCAGTGGGGACATCTCTGATCTTTGTGTCACCTCCTGATCTTCTCCCACAGATCCAAATCCCGAGGCCGAGGAGGTTTGAGACTCAGTTCTGAACTGGGATGGACTGGGAAGAGCCAGGAGGTTGATCTTCATCATCATCATCGTCATC
>NW_008697657.1:0-289 GCF_000695815.1 Acanthisitta chloris
GACTTCAGGAGAGCAGATTTTGGCCTCCTCAGGGATCTGCACCATGGGACATGTCCCTGGAGGGAAGAAGGGCCAAAGGAAGCTGGGTAATGTTCAAGGATCAACTCCTCCAAGCTCAAGAGTGATGAATCCCAACCAAGAGGAAGTCAGGAAAAAACATCAGGAGGCCTCTGTGGATGAGCAAGGAGCTCCTGAACTAGCTCAGACACAAAAAGGAAGCCTAAAGAGGGTGCAAGCAAGGACTGGTATCCAGGGAGGAATACAGAGAAGCTATGGCTGCCCCATCCCT
>NW_008697658.1:0-289 GCF_000695815.1 Acanthisitta chloris
TTACCAGGAGCCCAAGTAACTCTTCTTTTTCTCTTGTCCTTTACAAAAATATACAGAAAAAAGTGTCAAAACCAAACCACTAGGTAGATAGTAAATATTGCATTAGGCTAGTTCTAACAGTGAGTACCAGCAGCTAACAGGGTTTTGCAGTTTCATCAAAATTAAACCATACCATGGCAGTTCATAAGCAAAAGCTTCTGCAGTCTGTTCACCAGAAGGCAACACTGAATTGATACTCACTCAGAGGTTGGTTTAAAAGCTAATCCTCTATAAATACCAAAAAAAAAAA
>NW_008697659.1:0-289 GCF_000695815.1 Acanthisitta chloris
CTGCATGATCTGATTTAAATTTCTCTTAAAACAGAGACTTCTGGAAAAGATATGCCTCTCGTTGCTTTGAAATTCTGATTTTGTCAATATTCTCTTTACCTGTTCTTAAATTCTATCAGCATAGTGCAGATCATTGCTTCCTTGCTACTGTTGTCTGTCTGATGTCTGTTGGTCCTTGCTAGCTACAGAACAGTTACAGGAGGGCATGGCTCGTTTTTGTTGCTTGTTTCCCATAGATCCACAATGATGATGGTGTTTGGCTGAGGCTGAATGATGAGACAATAAAGAA
>NW_008697660.1:0-289 GCF_000695815.1 Acanthisitta chloris
TCTTGAGTGTCTCCAGTGAAGGAGAATTCATGACCCCTCTGGGCAATCACTACTCACACTGTAGAGACCACATCTACCAAAGTCACTCCCTATATGGACAGTAATATCAAAACCAATTTGTACAAGTCACAAGTCCTGATGTGGCCCTGCATGTCTCTAGCCCAGAATTTATGGTTGTTATCTGATGTAGTTACCCTCATTGCTGCCCCAATGAGCCACATGCACAGAAATCACCATCATTTCGGTTGGAAGGGAGCACAGGGGCTCATCTGGTCCCACCTCCCTGCTC
>NW_008697661.1:0-289 GCF_000695815.1 Acanthisitta chloris
TGGACAAGGGAAATTGGAGTCTCTGAGTGGGTTAAGACAGCAGTGGGATGAATGCAGGGATATGTTTTCTTCATCATAAAGGGGAGAGAGAATGACAGCAGGAAAAGTGTAAATGGAAGGGATAATGGAAACTTTAGGGCTGGAAGTACAGGCCTAATCCTCTATTGTCACAGAAGTGTTATCTTGCATGATCTTTTAAGATCATTGAAAAGTGCTTTGCTCAAAGCCCCCAAATTGACCAACTGACCTCTCATGGCAGTACAGAATCCTCTTGCTTCGAAGCTCTAAC
>NW_008697662.1:0-289 GCF_000695815.1 Acanthisitta chloris
TAATGATACTCAAAAAATAAAATGTTGCTTATTTCTCTCCTCACATATTTAGCTCATGTCTAAGTGTTTGGGCTGTTACTGTGTTTTAACCTGTAGACTCTCTTGTTTACTCTAAATTACCATTATAACTACATACCCATTTCTGTTTTCTTAGACTATCATTGAATGTCTTAAATACATATCTACTGGAGATTTTCCTCCTGGCACCAAAGGGAAAATATTTGTTCACGATCCAAAGGTAAATGTCACAGTGACTAGATTTATTGTGTGTTCTTTCCTAAGTGAAACA
>NW_008697663.1:0-289 GCF_000695815.1 Acanthisitta chloris
CTTTCATTAGCAGTCTCAGGAAACAGACTCCATAGTGTAATAAATCTCACTTGCAGGAATTTTGGCCTGATACTCATCTTAAAGTACTCTGAACTTTATTTTTCAGAACCGTGTCTCATGCTCTACTACAGTCCTAAGTAACTTGTCCCTTCTCTTTGTCATCCAGCTTTAGAAGTCAATTCTCATGCATTCTTACAGACAGGAGTAGATAGTTTGGGGAGGAGTCTTTGTCCTCATCTACAAGTCATTCATTCCAAATATTTTGTTTTATTTTCTTAATGAACACTCT
>NW_008697664.1:0-289 GCF_000695815.1 Acanthisitta chloris
TCTCAAATGTGGGGTTTGCCTCCTGCCTCTACAGTGCATGGGGTTTATGCTTTTCCCAGTGTTACTTGTGTTCAATACGTGCTCTGCTTCTGGATTGTCATCTGTATGCATCTGTCTCCACTGTCATCCATGTTTCTGCTTTCCATAATAAAGGTTGTATGGTGGTCACTTCTTCAAGAGCTACTAAATAAATTATATTGGGAAATATGATTTATGTTTACATTTAAAGCTGCCAGCATGAGTTGACTCGAATTAATGCTTGGCATAGCTTTCTCTTCTTTTTTTCTTC
>NW_008697665.1:0-289 GCF_000695815.1 Acanthisitta chloris
ACAGATGAAGTGAAACAACTGAACACCTTCCCTGGTCTCTCAGAGGACCCTTGTGCCGTGGGACTGTTGAGGGTTGAAGAAGAACAGGTACCGATTGCGCCCACAACAGTGCACCGTCGGCAATACCACACCAACCGAGAGTCTGTGATGCCCCTCCGCAAGATGATTCGTGGAGAGCCAGGGAGTGCTTGGCAAGACTCGCTCGCCCTTTAATAATCCTATACGGCCAGTGCGTAAGTCCAATAGCGAGTGGAGAAAGACCGTAGACTATCGTGGCCTGAACAAAGTC
>NW_008697666.1:0-289 GCF_000695815.1 Acanthisitta chloris
GGTGGCCGTGGAGGTGGTGGCGGTGGCTACAGTGGCCCCACTGGCATTGTTCTGAATCATTGGTGGATGCTCCTCGATAATCTGCACGCTGCTTGTGTTCTCAATCTCCTCACTCTTGCGCTTAAGTCCACGTTTTTGGTAGGTGTCCAGAAGGCTCACAGTGCGGCGACGCATCAGGTTGTGTGGTCCGCCCAGTGTTTGCCCAGACACTGCAACCACACCAGAGGTGCTGTTGGCAGATGTCACCACAATGTGCCCTGTGCTTGCTGGGAAGATGATGGTCTGCTCG
>NW_008697667.1:0-290 GCF_000695815.1 Acanthisitta chloris
GTAAGGCAAAGGGAAGACATACCTGTCCTTTTTCAGCAGGTTCTTGGGCTTGCGCCGGGGTCGGTACTTGTAGTCGGGATGTTCCTTCATATGCTGCGCCCGCAGCCGCTTGGCCTCGTCGATGTAGGGGCGCTTCTCCGCCTCGGAGAGCAACTTCCACTCCGCTCCCAGCCGCTTGCTAATCTCCGAGTTGTGCATTTTGGGGTTCTCCTGGGCCATCTTCCGCCGCTGCCCGCGCGACCACACCATGAACGCGTTCATGGGGCGCTTCACCCGGTCCTGGTCCGAGC
>NW_008697668.1:0-290 GCF_000695815.1 Acanthisitta chloris
GCCCATGTGTCAATCTCCAGTGTTTGTGCTCCGCCCAGGCCACGCCCCTTCCATATCTGATCGATTCATCATTGATCATGCCCTTACTGACCTGTCACTCAATCTGCTCATCCTTTGGCCATGCCCTTACTACCTGTCAGTCACTGCTGTGTTCTCTTGGTCACGCCCTTTGTTACCTGTCAATCACTCTGCTCATCCCATTGGCCACGCCAATCATCGACCTGTCAATCACTCTACTCTCCCCTTGCCCACTCCCCTTTACCGACCTGTCATTCACACAGCTTTGGCCA
>NW_008697669.1:0-290 GCF_000695815.1 Acanthisitta chloris
GTTCCCCAGGAGGTTCCAGCCCCCCCAGGCCCCGCGCGGCGCTGACCTCCGGTCTGGGCGTCGAAGCGTTTGGTGGCGATGGCGTCGATCTCGTCGATGAAGATGATGGCCGGCGCGTTCTCCTTGGCCAAGCGGAAGACGTCGCGGACCATGCGCGGCCCCTCCCCCAGGTACTTCTGCACGAACTCCGAACCCACCACGCGGATGAACGCGGCTGCGCCACGAAACGGAACGAACGAGAGAGGAAATCGGCCACGGGCACGGGGAGGTTCATGGAGAACACAAAAAAA
>NW_008697670.1:0-290 GCF_000695815.1 Acanthisitta chloris
GCTCAGTTTTACACCCTTGCTATTCATCAGTGATCACTCTTTGCAAAACAGGCAAATATTTGTGCTGCTTTAGTTCAAACTACTTTGAATCAATTGAAAAATAAAGGCTGAATTTGACAAAAAGTGAGTATACCAACTGGTCAGGGACTGCTTGTATCAGGACATCACAAGGTACAATCAGTGTAGGACATTAAGTTCACAGAATAATTCAGCCAGACTTATAAACCTGAAGGCCTATGCCCCTGCAAATCACAAACATGCACTTATCCAAACGCAGAAATGGGAGATGA
>NW_008697671.1:0-290 GCF_000695815.1 Acanthisitta chloris
AGTTCTGGGGGTCCAACCCCCTCCCTGACACCCCCAAATTTGTGTGTCCAACCCCCCAGTTTGGGGCTCCAGCCCTCCCAGTATCCCCAGCTCTGGGGGTCCAACCCCCTCCAGGTCCTCTCAGATTTGGGGGTCCAACCTCTGCCCCATAACTGTCACCCCTCGTGGTGGGGTTGGGGTTCACTGCTGGGACTGGGAAGGATTTTGGGGACCCCCAGGGTGGTTTGGGGGTCTGAGCCCCCTGAGGAGGTGTTGGTGGTTCCAGGGGTAGTGGTAAGATGAGGGTGACA
>NW_008697672.1:0-290 GCF_000695815.1 Acanthisitta chloris
ATAGAATAGAATAGAATAGAATAGATTCAGTTGTAAGGGACTTCCAATGTGTAACTACCTGACCACTTCAGGACTGACCAGAAGTTTAAGCCTATTATGAAGGACATTGTCCAGATGTCTCTTTGTAAGGCACAGACAGGTACTGGCATCAATCAGCCAATGCTTGACTACTCTCACAGAAATTAAATGCTTTCTAATGTCCAAACAGGACCTCCCCTGATGCAGCTTTGAACCTCCCCTGATGCAATTTTGAACAGTTCATGTGTCCTGTCTCTGGATCCCAGGGAGAA
>NW_008697673.1:0-290 GCF_000695815.1 Acanthisitta chloris
GGTGAATAAGGTAGGCAGAAATCTCTTCCTCACAATATGTGTTTGTGGATAATTAGCTGGAGAGCCTAATCCTGCATTTCTTATCCCTAGCATAAAGAGTTGGAAGACATATGTGGCTTTCCAGTGATAGTGCCACTTGTACTTGAGCCACACAGCTCTGCTCATCAGTGCAGCAGAGAGAAGGCACACACTCTCTTTAATTTGTCCCACTTGGTTTCCATGTACTTGGAGATACCCACAAAGAATACAACAAGTTCAGGACAGTGGGAGAGAGACAAAGCTTTAGCTTT
>NW_008697674.1:0-290 GCF_000695815.1 Acanthisitta chloris
CATGTCCCCATCTCCATCCCAGCCTGTTCCCATGTCCAAATCTCTGTTCCCAGCCTGTCCCCACCCCTGTCCCCATGACCCCATCCCATCTCCCAGCCTGTCCTCAAGTCCTGGTCAGTCCCAGTCCCTCTTGTCCCCAGCTCCAGCTTGTCCCCATCGCTCTTTATCCCTATCCCAACTCAATTCCATCCCACCTTGCTCCCAGCCCAACTTGTCCCATCCCACTTGTCCCCAGCCTGGATTCCCAGCCCTGCTTGTCCTCATCCCAGTTTATCCCCACTCCACCTTGT
>NW_008697675.1:0-290 GCF_000695815.1 Acanthisitta chloris
TTCCACCATTTTCCACCATTTTTTTCCCAAATTTTCTCTCCATTTTTCCCCCAATTTCCTCTCCATTTTCCCCCCAATTTCCTCTCCATTTTTTCCCTATTTTTACCTCGTTTTCCACCTTTTCCATTTTCTCTCATTTTTTTCCCCATTTTTCACCCTTTTCCCCAATTTTCTCTGCATTTTTACCCCAATTTTATCTCCATTTTTTTCCCATTTTCCACCACTTTATCCCAACTTTCTCTCCATTTTTTCCCTATTTTTAACCCATTTTTACCCCAATTTTCTCTCCA
>NW_008697676.1:0-290 GCF_000695815.1 Acanthisitta chloris
GCTTTCAAAAGTTTATTTGATAATTTGCATAGTTCCAAACAGGAATAAACATTGTACACAGTGTTTTCTGAGACATCATAATTACGCATGCATTCAACTGAATTGATTAAAACCAGATCCTCAACCAAGCATCTAATTATTTGGGAAAATTGCAGTTGGATGCTGCATTTGCACTGAATATAGACAAGGGTTCCTGGGACTGCATTCTGCATCTTTAAGACAGCAGTCAAGCATGAGGGACCAGAACAGTACACCAAATTTGGAGCTTGCAGCTTTTGCTAATAGAAATT
>NW_008697677.1:0-290 GCF_000695815.1 Acanthisitta chloris
ACAAACATGCACAGACTTATTTTCTTTACTGGCTGCTCAATATGGAACAGTGTAGTTTGAGGCATGGAATTTGTTTTAGTCACCTCAAAATTAGACATGTAGCCTAAACTGTATATAAATAGTCAGGGCTTCTGTACTCAGTCAGGAGACACAGTTACCTCCAGGAGATTTTTCATCACTTGAAGATTTATTTCAGGGGATGATTACTTAAGACTGGATATGTGCCTTTCTGGTTATTAAAACTGGATGGAGCAAATCCTATTCCAAGTGGCTAAGGCAACTGCCCTGAA
>NW_008697678.1:0-290 GCF_000695815.1 Acanthisitta chloris
TTTTGGGGGTTCCTAACCCATTTTCGTATCTTCCCGCCCCGATTCCGTTCCTCCCACCCCGTTCCCTCCGCAGACTGGGGCCGCGTTTCCCGTCCATGACGCCGGCGTACGACCCCGCGCTGCGTCGCCTGGCGCTGTCCCTGGCACCCCCCGAACTCTGCGCCCGTCCCGGGGTCTACGTCGGCGTTGGTGGACCCAGCTACGAAACCTGGGCCGAGTGTCGCATGCTACGCCGGCTCGGGGCGCACGCCGTGGGTGAGTGGCCCTAGGACACGTGTAGGACACGCCAG
>NW_008697679.1:0-290 GCF_000695815.1 Acanthisitta chloris
TTTTTTCTTTCTTTTTTTTTTTTCTTCATCTATTAAGCTAAGGCAACCACTCAGCACCTCTCACAAATTGCCTGATGCCCAGACAGTCTGTGAGCAATGGCTACCTCCCTCAAACCCTCTCCATTCAGTTTTTACTGAATATCCCACTGGCCAGGTCAGGTCAGCTGTGCTGGCTGTGCCCCTTCCACCTCCTTGTGCACCCACAGCCAACTTCCTGGGGAACAGAGTGGGAAAAGAAAAATCCTTGATGCTGTGTAAACACTGCTCAGCAATAGCCAAAACACTGGTGT
>NW_008697680.1:0-290 GCF_000695815.1 Acanthisitta chloris
CCAGTGCCTATTCCTGACCACCCTAACAGTGACCAAACTTTTCCCAACATCAAATCTGACTCTGCTTGTCCAGGGGAGGGTTGTGGGAGTTGCACTGAACATCACTGCCCCTTGGCATGCCCAGTGCTGCCATTCCAATGGGAGCTGTCTCCCTGGGCATCTACCCCAGCCCAGCACCATGGGGCTGAGCGAGACCTGCCTGAAGGTGCCTTTGAACTTCCATAAGACTTGTCTCACTGAGCTCATGGCTGCACAGGTGAGACACCCAAGACAAGGGTCCTGAATGGTAG
>NW_008697681.1:0-290 GCF_000695815.1 Acanthisitta chloris
TTTGGGGGTCCCTGAGGGACAGGGAAGGGGGAGGTGTGTTTTGGGAGACACCCCCAGGATGGACTGAGAGGGACTGTGAGGCTCAGGGGGGCTATAGTGGGACCCTGTGGGGGTGCACAGTGACCCTGGAGCTCTTGGAGAGGAGGGAGAAGACCCTGGAGGGTCTCCCCATCCCTGCTCCGAGTGGGGACAGGATCCTGCAGTCCCCAAGACCACAGGCTGAGCCCCCCCAGCAGCAGTGTGGGGATGCCCAGCCTTGGCTGGTCCCTGGGGTGCCCCTGGGCCAGGAT
>NW_008697682.1:0-290 GCF_000695815.1 Acanthisitta chloris
ATAATCTTTCTCCCCAGAAGTAACAATTCATATAAATGGCAGCTATTTACAAACTTTCCCCTTTAGTGATGCTGTGTTGCTCCCAGAGTCTGGACGTAATGCCCTATGCTGTAAGGGAATAGGTTGTTATTGCCAGCTGGAAGAAACAATTATTAAACTTTATTTGCAAGGTGACATGTACGGTACAGTGAATGCAAGAGGCTTTGGGTGCACATTTATGTGGCTGGCAGGTTTGTAGCATAGGGTATGGGCTCTGCTTGGTGCCTGACTTGGTCTGCATGTGTACTACC
>NW_008697683.1:0-290 GCF_000695815.1 Acanthisitta chloris
AATGAAGTACTTGCTGGTTTTGTTTCTTGTACGTCAAGGCATTCTGCTGATTTCTCCCATCCTGGCTGTTAGGTTTAAAAGACAGTGTAGACATGTAGAAGTAATCTGAAGGTACTGCTGAAGAGATAGGTATACATGTACAGAAGATAAGAGTTTGTAATGCTGCTGCTTTGATGTCTGACTTTTTGGGGTTTTCTTGTATAAGGGCAAATTATTTTCTTTGTGAAGACAAGAGAGAATTCATTTAGTTGCTGAACAAATTCCTGTTGTGCCTGATCACGTCAAAAGAT
>NW_008697684.1:0-290 GCF_000695815.1 Acanthisitta chloris
GGAGCTGAAATCAGCCTCATCTCTAAGACCAGTGGGTGGAGATCAGCTGCCTCCTCTCCTTGCTGGATGCATCTGATTTCTTGCTGTGTCTCTAGCGGAATTAACTGGGCAACGTTTCAGGCTAGCTGCTATAAGGTTATAAATCCCCCTGTGCCTCCACTGTGCTTTGTTGGTTTACCAGCAAAGACTGTAAAATTTGGGGTCTGTTCCCTCCAATGCAGCTTTCCATTGGGTTTAAAAGAAGACAGATCAGTAACAGAGATACTCTGACCACATCTGTCTGTGGTAGA
>NW_008697685.1:0-290 GCF_000695815.1 Acanthisitta chloris
AGCAGGGGTGGGTCGCCTCTGTCCTCGTTCAAGCTGTCCTTGCACAGGCACAGACATGGGTATGGAGGTGGGCATGGGCATGGAGATGGCTGTGGGCATGAGCATGGACACGGACGTAGACATGGGCACGAACATGGGCACAGGCACAGACATGGTTGTGCTCACCCTGGTGCTGCAGGTCCCCAAGGGACAGCTGACGCGGTGGTACGTGCTTGTGGCTCCTGTGCAGTGCCCAGCTCTGCGGTGCCATGTGTGCCACATTGTGCTGTGCCGTGCCGTGGCCCTGGGCA
>NW_008697686.1:0-290 GCF_000695815.1 Acanthisitta chloris
TTTTTTTTCTAATGAAATATTTCTTTGACCTTTAAACACTAGTGAAGGCAGATGACAAGGTGCACAAAATGTTTGTCTTAATTGTTTTGGGTGATGTGACTTCACTATGAAACTTCTTTCAGAAGCTTTAATTACTCCCAGTGCTGCATTTACAGCAAAGGGAAGGTATCATATGAGACAATGAAAGGAGTTCAGTGGTTTTGATCTTATTTGCTGAAATAGGGTGATCTCATGCTCGCACCATTTATTAACACAGATCATTTCCCCCCATTTCTCACAATTGAATTGAG
>NW_008697687.1:0-290 GCF_000695815.1 Acanthisitta chloris
CCATTGTTGCTGTGTCTTTGAATATGTTTCATTGATGGGGACAGTGAGGAGAATTTCAGGGATCATGTTAACTCCTTTTCTTTCACACTGCCTTTGCATGTGTGTGTTACTGACTGAAACACTGTGATTTCGACCTGGGTGCAAATGCCTGCCACTCACTTCAAAGGGGACAGGTTCTTTTTGTTTGGGTGTTTTTGTTTCAGCAAGATGTATGCTGCAGTTTCTTTACACAGAAATATCTGCTGTGTAATGTGAAACTTTATTTGTCACTTCTGTCTGTGTGGTTTTTT
>NW_008697688.1:0-290 GCF_000695815.1 Acanthisitta chloris
TTGGAGGTCTTTTCTGACCTCAGTGATTCTGGGACTCTGTGACACAGTCCTGCAGACTTCTAGGAAGACAGGCCTTTGGGTGTGCCATTTGCAGATGAAAAGGAAAGCAATAAGGTGAAAGCCCTGATCCATGAAAAGAACGGAGGCAATCTGTTCATGCAAAGAACTTCAAAAGAGTCAGTAGCATGAGCAGAGAATGAGGCTAAGAACTTTTCACACAGAATTAGGGTCCCTGTGGGCTTTACAGCTAAAGAATGAGGTACGCACATATGCAGTTCTTCGTTCAGCTA
>NW_008697689.1:0-291 GCF_000695815.1 Acanthisitta chloris
GTTATGTATGAACATATTAACCTGCTATGTACTATTACGCAAATATTAAATGGCTATGTATGTGTTGTCTGGTTGGGCCGTGTGGGCCCCGTGGCAGTGCCAGGCTGTGGGTAACACGTGTGCTGTGTGTGCAGGTCCCGCTCGAGGCCGCGGCAGCGCTCCCACAGCCGCAGCAGCGAGCGCTCCGGACACAGGGCAGCGCACAGCGGCTCCAGGGACAGGGAGCGGCGCAAGGCCAGGGACAAGGACAAGCTGAAGGACAAGGGCAAAGCCAAGGAGAAGGAGACACAC
>NW_008697690.1:0-291 GCF_000695815.1 Acanthisitta chloris
AACCCTCATCCCTCTCCTCCTCCTGAGCGACCTACATTCTTCCACCCTTCCTTTCCCCTCGGCGGTGAGAGAACCCTCACCCCTCTCCTCCTCCCGAGCATCCCTTCCTCCCTCCGAGGCCTCACCCCCCACTCTTTTCCTCCTCTCCAGGTCACCCCTCGTTTCTCCCCAGGAACAACCCTGATCCCTAGACCATCTCTCCCTCCTCCCTGCCCGCTCCGAGCTGCTCTCCATCGCTCCTTCTCCGCATCCCTGCGGGCTCGGGGAGGTGCGAAGCTCCTTTCTTCCTCC
>NW_008697691.1:0-291 GCF_000695815.1 Acanthisitta chloris
GAATTGTTTGGGTTTTTCTGGGGGGACAAGGTTTGTGTTTTAAAGAAACAGGGTTAGAATTTTCTTACTTTTCGATAAATCTATTTGCAGCTATTCTCTCAAAAGAATAAAAACTTTTCCTTCTCCCATTTTCTCCAACTCTTCTTCAAATCAAACAGCAGGACAATTAAACCACACATTGTGTAACTTACAGCCAAAGTCTTTTCTGTTGTTTTTTCCTCTAGTTCTGAATTTCCCTCAACGGCAGTAGGAAGGAAAGAAACAGGAGTGAAGAATTCTTCAGACACATCA
>NW_008697692.1:0-291 GCF_000695815.1 Acanthisitta chloris
TGAGGGCCGGGAGGGGCGTGGCCGTCACCGGCCCTGCCCACTAACACCCCCCACCCACCCACCCGCCCCCAAGGGACTCTGGACTGACCGCTTTGCCTTATCGCGATAACAGCTACGTGGAGGCGGCTGGCCGGGCCGGCGGAGGGCCCCGCTGTCGGTGCCCTTTCTGTGCCGGACGGGTTAGAACGCCCGTGCGAACTTTAGTCGAAAGGGCTGCGAAAAGCCCGTGAGCCGTGGATGAGCCGCGACGAAGAAGAGATTCGCCCGCAGCCTACGATGCGGCCCGTACTA
>NW_008697693.1:0-291 GCF_000695815.1 Acanthisitta chloris
ACTGTAATCCCCACCAAGAGATCTACTAACAAGAATCTCAGTTACCCCCACCTCTGGGTCAGGTCATAACAGAAACCCAGCACCCAAACCACCACCCCTGGGATGCAGACTCCCATTATCCCAGGGATATAGCCAGGATCCTGAGCAGGCCACTCAGCAACGGGGACCCTCTTGCCAACAGCCCACGGGTTGGAGATGGCTTTTCAATGCCTATACTAAGGCCTCAACCCTGTGATGGGCAGGTGTTCCTGCACCTCCTGCACAGTCACCATCAACTGCAGGGACATTAGG
>NW_008697694.1:0-291 GCF_000695815.1 Acanthisitta chloris
CTGGGAGGATGAATAACCAATATGTTGAATCTTACAGACAGCACCCAGCAATATCTCTCCAGCCTCATCACAGCTGTTCAGATGTTCCCATCAGAGATGACACCCACAGAGCTGTCCTGGGGCAGTGTCCTGCTGCCAGGAAGTGTCTGCAGGGCACAGATGGGCACACAGAAGCCTGGATGGGCTCTGTGTGCATGGACAGGGAAGAGATATGGGGCCAGAGACATGGCACCTGGCAGGACAGCTCTAGACACCAGAGGCATGGACAGAGAGGGAGGGGGAGCAGCTACC
>NW_008697695.1:0-291 GCF_000695815.1 Acanthisitta chloris
TTTTTTTCTCATGATAATTCAGCTCTCCTTAGATGATACTTAAACAATCTTTCTTACAGTTGAAATGGCCAATGAAACAGTAGTCAGACAAGGCCAGTGGAAATAGGCAAAGGGGTACCTTTGCAACTGGGATGGGAGAAGGAAAATTTTGATTAATGACCTTTGTCTTTTTTTTTAATGTTTCTCTATCAAACTGACATCAGGTGAATTCATAAAAAAAACCAACTAGAGATGGTTTATTTCTGCTGATGTGGGTTGACTTGATTTATCATAGACTCATCAAGGTTGGAG
>NW_008697696.1:0-290 GCF_000695815.1 Acanthisitta chloris
ATTGTTGTCCAGAGACACAGGTTTTTCTGCACACTGAGGAGACTCCTTCACTTGAGAGCTCTGTGTGTGGCCTGTGTCCCCGTCAGAGGCTGTGCAGGGAGGGAAAGGGGCTCAGTTCTGGGAAGTGATCCCACTGCCCAAATCCTGGCAGGTATGAGGGCTACAGAGAGGTAAGAGCAGAGAAAGGCACACAGAGACACTGAGGAGTTCCTGACTGCTCAGCCCCTGCAGGATCCAATGGTCAAGGCCTTGGTACCTGCAGAGCTGAAGCTCAGAACCAACACTCAGTG
>NW_008697697.1:0-291 GCF_000695815.1 Acanthisitta chloris
TTGGACTACAGGGTATCCCCCTGGCATCAGACAGGCTCCACAAAAGCCAGAGCCACATATAAAGACTGTAGCTGCAGACCCTGTGCCAGGTGCCAGATCAAAGCAGCCACTCCTTCTGGAAATACCACTCTGGATGGCTTCAAACCAGCACTTGTAGCCCAGACACTCTGGCTAACAGTTTCATGAATTTCTAGCCCTTCACAATGCACAGAGAACTGAAGGCTGGTAATATCCCAGCTGAGCTTCCCCAGTTGCTGCAGATCCATCTCCATATCTGCCCTTCCACTAGGC
>NW_008697698.1:0-291 GCF_000695815.1 Acanthisitta chloris
GTATCAATGAAGATAATCTTTCCACCCGTGTAGCCACTGGGTCCTGGGAGCTGAGCTGTCACTGCAGAGGATCACAGCAGATCACAATGAAAAAGCAGGAGAATATTTCTCTGTCTAGTAGCATTTTTTAAATAAAATACAACTGCTCATCCATGTCACAAGGAACCACCAGTTTTTATGAATGTGGGAATCAGGAGTATCTCAACTCTTACTGCCAACTGGAGACGGAACTCCAGCCACTTCTCTTGGTTGGAGATCAGATGAGATTCAATGAACTGTGTCAAAACTGTG
>NW_008697699.1:0-291 GCF_000695815.1 Acanthisitta chloris
GAAATCAGGTGGTTTCAGGGAAAGGACATAATTTCTGTTTTATTTCCTCCGTTAAATACAGAGAGACTCTCCAAGCAGCCATGTATCAGGTTAGCAATTCTAAAGCCCTGGTTGAATTAAGCTAGGGCAGGGACATCAAGGGCAACAACAAACAAAAAAAAACTTCTACAGGTTTATTGATGATAAATGGAATCTTGGAGAAATGTCAGTCCTCTCCAGAAGGAAACAGAAGTCCTTGTTACTCAGGACATGCAGAAGACTGAGGTATTTGACATTTTTGCCTCAGCCTTC
>NW_008697700.1:0-291 GCF_000695815.1 Acanthisitta chloris
CTCATGCCAATCTTCCAACTTCTCCAGCTTCCTCTTAATATCTGGCCATGCGTGTGTTACAATTCCAGAGTATTGCTGAATATTCCCTCTCAGCCTCCCTAACCATTCTGTTGGAGTCTCGTCCTTCCCTTGCTGGCTATCAAACGCTTTGTTCATGTTCTGTCCCCTGGGAGTGGTTTCCCTTATTCCCCTCATGACCAGTGTCCTGTAGTCACTCATGTTCCTCCTTCCTACTTGTTCACCTTGGTTTCACTGTGGCCTAGTCACAGGCATCTTCTGATCCCCTGGGAC
>NW_008697701.1:0-291 GCF_000695815.1 Acanthisitta chloris
TGTATAATATTTCAAAGCTGTTCCCTGTCAGGTATCCACTGCAATGAATGGGAGTTGCACTACAGACCTCTGAAGCATTAGGTTTATAGCCACTGAAATAATTCCTATGTAATTACTCACATGTTCACTAATGTGTTTTAAAATAATTATAAAAAATCCAGGTAGTGTGAGGCCATAACTAGGACAGCTTCTGAACTCTTATTTGCTTCCTCTAGCATTGTATCTATTTCATGACCCTTGAAAATGAAAGCTGACAAGTCTCAAAAGTGTCTTCATTTTAATTTCTGACTG
>NW_008697702.1:0-291 GCF_000695815.1 Acanthisitta chloris
TAACAGATTGTACAAGACAGGCAAACAGTTCATGGGTGATCACTCACCATGCAGAACCCTGTGCCACACAACCACATACACTGCACACCAGTCAAACCAGAAAAACAGGGTATCCATCCCCCTCCCCTTCACATGGCATAAAGTGGCATAGAATAATCCCAGGGTCTTATCACACCCCTCCTGGCTGGGCAGAACTAGCACTGTTACTACCAACAGTCCTTGACTGTTATTACCAATAGTCCTTGGATGGCTCCACAGCTGTTCAGTTATCAGTGTTTGAGACATACACAT
>NW_008697703.1:0-291 GCF_000695815.1 Acanthisitta chloris
CTGATTTGCCATTCTAAGTCTTCTGCTCGGACAGATATGCTAATGTCTGCTGGTTCTCTTCCAGCAATTTCTTTGATTCGGTCTCTGCCTTTTCTGATGATTAGACCTATTGCTGTCAGACGTGTTAAAACAGAAACTTTTGGTTGTGTCGGTAAAAAGACCCGTTCTATGATGTTTATTTCACTTTCGCTTTCTCTATGCTTTGTCTGAGATGATACCCCGTTTTTCTTTTGAATCCATTGACATATAACAGCAAAAGGTCTCGTGGGGGTGTTAACAATGAGGAGAGAA
>NW_008697704.1:0-291 GCF_000695815.1 Acanthisitta chloris
TCTGTGAAAAGGTGTCCTTAAACATTTTGTACCCACAACAAACTTCACCCCAATTCCCATTCCCCCAAAGACAGCAGAGATGCAGAGTTCCCAAGCTGATTTTTCATTCTCAGTGGGACCTCCATTTCATAGCCTCTGGCCTATTCTCTCTTCCTGAATATTTTGGAGTATTTGTATTACATACACAATACAGCTCAACAGCTTTGTCCACATAAAGCTAACTAAAACAATAAGAAGAGAATGCAATGAAGTTGAGCTCCAAAGCATTAGGTAAAATAGAGATCTTGATCT
>NW_008697705.1:0-291 GCF_000695815.1 Acanthisitta chloris
TAACAAGAGATGTGCACAGAGGACCAAACCGGATCTCAGAACTGCAGGCACCAACAGTTTTGTGTCAAGCAGAGAACCCAGATGGGCTCAGGGAACTCCACGCATGGGACAACCTTGTAACCCTCCCAGGAAGGTGTTGCAAGGTTTGTGGCAGCCTGGAGCCGGAGGACTCTGTTCCGTTGTGTGTGCGAGATTGGCACGGGGAAAGGAGCTGTGGAGCCTTCTCGGCACCGGCGGGCGGAGCGGCGGCGCCTCGCGGGGTTCGTGCCCGGCCGCAGCCGCGATCCTCTC
>NW_008697706.1:0-291 GCF_000695815.1 Acanthisitta chloris
GAGCATCTATGGCACTGATGCACACCTGTAATCTAACCTGGTCACTTAAAATTCTGTAGTTGTGCACAGTTAATAGGTGTGAAGAGGTTTATAAAACTACAGTCTGATAATATAGCAAGATGGAAGGTAGCAGCAGTACAAAAAGCAATGTGGTCTAAAGAAAAGTTCAAGGTAGATAGAATAATTTTGATAGCTTGATCACTGGAAAAATACGAATGTAGTCTTGGATGTCTTACAAATTCAAAATACATATATAACATTGTGTATCAATGCAGTGTTCTCAAGGAGAAG
>NW_008697707.1:0-291 GCF_000695815.1 Acanthisitta chloris
CTGAGGGACCCTCAGGAGACCTCCAGGATCAACTCCTGCTCCAAGACCCCCAAGGATTGGCTGCTGCTTGAAGAGACCCCCAGGAAACTCCTGGTCTATTCACCTCTAAAAATAACAGATTAGCAGCTTTAGTGCCTCTTCTTGAGCTTGGAGTTTAATTTCTCTGTCCCCACTCTGAGAAGCCAGAGCAGATTGGAGAAGGAACAGGACCCATTGCTGTCATGCAGCTCCTGACGCTGCTGGTTTAAAACTCCCCAGTGGAATGTGCTGCAGTGATCTGGAGCTGTGACA
>NW_008697708.1:0-291 GCF_000695815.1 Acanthisitta chloris
TGTTTGTGTTGGATCTTGCTCAGGTGTTTCTAGACCTTAGAAATCTGTGACAAAGTGGTGCCTGACAAGTTTGGAGAGGAATTTAAATCGAAGCAATATGTAGTATATGAGTGGATCTGTTAAATATATTTTAGAATTTTTCTGTTTTCTTTGCCACTAATAAGTTAGCCACCTGCAGTAGGCTAAAGTATAAGGATGTTGATGTAATACTTAGTACAGCTCAAACCCCACTGCTCCTCCTCTACCTCAGATTACCTCTACAAAGCCTAAATTCAAGTTCCAGAGTTATAA
>NW_008697709.1:0-291 GCF_000695815.1 Acanthisitta chloris
TTACCATCCCTGTGGAAATTCTAATAGTTGCCTTATTTAAGTATTCCCAGAAGGAACCTTCTCCTCGTGCTAGGGCTGAGGTACACTCAAAGGTAAATTCACCTGAAACAGAGGAGCAGGTGATAACCATGGATTCCCCTCCAGTGGCTAACAATTCTGCAGAATTCCCAAAAGAAAGGAAACCTTTAAGCACTAGCTGCGTGCTCTTTCTCAAGGGTCTGCTTTCTTGGTGGTGTGTCTATGTCTCGTGGGCACTAGTTGTTGCTATATCCTTGGTGTCAGCGATTTTCA
>NW_008697710.1:0-291 GCF_000695815.1 Acanthisitta chloris
AAGGTCTGAACCTTTTTTAATTCTCTTTCACTTGTCATCCCAAAGGTGACTGAATTTGAGCAGAATAAATATATTTGTACATCTCTCATATCCCAGTGAAGCATCATCTTTGACTAAGTGTCTATCTCTGTCAATGAGACCTGTGCCTGGGCAAGAATTTCATGGGCATCCCAGGATTTTGTTCACAGTTGGCAAGGTACACCATGGCCTTTACAGGAAAGTAGTACTGCAACTATGAAGCCAAGACTGTTGGCTCAAAGACCCCTTTGTCAAGGAAAAGCATGTTTCCCT
>NW_008697711.1:0-291 GCF_000695815.1 Acanthisitta chloris
TCCCATCTTTTTTCTTACCATTTCAGAGACTTTGGGACATGCAGGTGGGAAGGGTCCTCTGAGGTCTCCCACCCAGCCTTCCTCTTGGCTACCCCCAATGCCAGACTGGGATGGACCTGGCTGTGTATGTCCAAGCCCCAAGGGTGGGGTTCCCCTTGCCCCAGGCCTTATCCCAGGGCTGCACCTTCATCTCAGTAGCATCAAAAGATCTGTTTCAATGTGTGATGTTAGAATAACCCTGGAAGTTATCTGTAATATGTTTGCTGTCAAGAAAGGCCTCTTTGGTACACC
>NW_008697712.1:0-291 GCF_000695815.1 Acanthisitta chloris
AAGAGATGTTAGTAGGAGATAGCAGTTTTATCGTTGGGTATAGGAACAGCATTAGTTAGTAAATATTCATAGAATGCAAGAGTTCCTCAAGAAGAAATGGTCTGTAGTGTATTGCCATGCCAGACACTTGCCTGCTCTCTTCTTAAAATCTCCTGTGAAAGTAATAGGTAATACTGTCCATGAGGTAAATAATTTTAAATAGAGTATTTATAGTATTTATCTAGTCTCAGATTTAATCTCCCTCTGCCAGCATGTACACTTGCAAGCTAAGGCAATTACTCTGTGTCCTAC
>NW_008697713.1:0-291 GCF_000695815.1 Acanthisitta chloris
TAGTAACAGCTGACTGTCCTTTCTGTACCTCACATCACTCCTTATCATCACAGGACTGTGGTAGGATCTGTTGAGCCGAAGGTCTGATTTCTGATGTCTGCTGTTGCTGTTTCCCTGAGATGGTGCACATCACCTACAGGATGGTGTGCACCATCTCTTAAGTTTGCAGATTACGTGCCTTTTTTCTTTCTCAAAAGACAGAAACTGAAGTGTCAACACAATCAGGTTCATTATTGAGGTATCTCAATGCTATGTTGTATGGGACTTTGAGCAGCGTGGTCTAGTGGAAGG
>NW_008697714.1:0-292 GCF_000695815.1 Acanthisitta chloris
TTTGGGAGGAAAAGTATTCAAAACATAATAAAAGAGGTGACTCACCCCTTTCAACATGCAGTACACACTTAGAAGGGGGGTGGGGGAACAGGGATGTAAACTCAACCATGAAGTCCTGGTGGGAGGAGAACAGCAATTCCACAACACACAGTTCCTGCCTCCGTGTCAATCTGAAAGGGCCACCACAACAGTTCTGTAATATATACAGAACTCCTGTCCTGAAAGGTGACCTGTGGCTCTTGATGGACTTCAGAGACGGGTAAGTCAGAGTCAGTTGGGTTGGAAGGGACCA
>NW_008697715.1:0-292 GCF_000695815.1 Acanthisitta chloris
TTTTGGAGAGGATCTGAGGGAGGTTTTTGAGTGCCCTGGGGTGGTTTTTGGGGAGGACCTGAGGTGTTTTTTTGGGGTAGTCTGGGTGGCACTGACCCCTGTCTCTGTCCCCAGACACGTCGGACCTGCAGTTCCGTGCCAGCCGGGACAGGTATGGGGGACAACCTCTGTTCTGTGAGAAGTTCCCAGGACTCTGGGCTGGGGCACGTGGCACCCACGGAGTCACCTCGGGCCGTGTCTGCTTCGAGGCCAAGGTGGGCACGGGGGGCACCAGGAGGGCTGGGGTGGGTTG
>NW_008697716.1:0-291 GCF_000695815.1 Acanthisitta chloris
ACCAGGCCATGACAGCTGGATCCTTCCACAGGGTGTGTGTCCTGCCCACGTACAGGGACGTCAGCTGGTTCAGGGCGGGTGGCTGGCTGTGGGAGAAGGCTGTTACTCACACACCCTCCTCCTCCTCACGGGATGGTGAGGGCCTGGCTCTGTGCTGTGCTTTGGTGTGGGAACACGAGAAGACGAACAGGCTCCTGCCTGGCTATTGCCATCCACCTTCACCAGATCTCCTGCCTATTTTTAGACTAAGCAGAGCCATGGAATGAGGGAATGCTGCTCTGACCCGAGGGG
>NW_008697717.1:0-292 GCF_000695815.1 Acanthisitta chloris
CCAGGTGTCCCCAGGTGTCCCCAGGTGACTCTCTCTGCTGTCCCCAGGCCACGCTGAGGCGGCTCCTGGACCACCTGAGCCTGGTGGCCTCGTTCCACCCTTTCAACCGCATGACTGCTCAGAACTTGGCCGTGTGTTTCGGGCCCGTCCTGCTCACCCCCAGCACCTGCCCGGGCACACACACCTGGGCACGCCCCGACCCCCCCGGGCACCCCCCGGGACACCCCCAGGGCACCGTGGACTTCAAGAGACACATCGAGGTGCTGCACTACCTCCTGCAGGAGTGGCCAGG
>NW_008697718.1:0-292 GCF_000695815.1 Acanthisitta chloris
TCTCCGTCGCTCGGTACCCGGAGGTGCTGGTGGTGGCTGAGCTGCTCCACCTGCTGCTGGTGCAGACTGGCCAGGAGGATTTGCTGCTGCAGCTGCTGTGTGTGCTTCAGGGCCAGCAGGGCAGTGTCCGAGCTGGGCTTGACCACGCGCTGCCCGATCCGCAGGTCCATGGGCACGGCCTGGGGCACCCCGGCCGAGGGGCAGGGGGGCACTGCAGCTGTGGGGACACAGGGCATGGGTCACACACCCACAGGGTCACCACAGAGTCACCACAGGGTCACAACAGGGTCTC
>NW_008697719.1:0-292 GCF_000695815.1 Acanthisitta chloris
ATCAGGACAAGTCTTGTATGAGGTAAGCTATGTCTGTATGTCTGAAGATGAAAAAAAGTAATTTTATCAAAGTGTGAGTATCAGTTAAGTTGGCCAGGCTAATGTTTACCATGAAAATTCAGAGAGGACTAAAGGAAAAAACCAAGTTGTTTGGTGAGTGTTCTTGAGCATGGCCTTTGTCTATATGTTTTAAAAACAAGTGATAGAGTCACGGAATCATAGAATGGCTTTGATTGGGAGACCTTAAAGATAATCTTATTCCAACCTCCTGCCATGGGTATGGATACCACCC
>NW_008697720.1:0-292 GCF_000695815.1 Acanthisitta chloris
AGACCTGGATGAGGACCTGCCATTCCACGAGGAACACCTGGACAGGAACTTGCCACCCCATGAGGACTTCCAGCCCTGGATAGTGACCTGCCACCCCTTAAGGAGCACCTGAACATGGACCTGCCATCCCCCAGGACCCCCATCCCCTGGAGCAGTGCCCCCAGCCCGAGCTCCCCGTGTCCCCGGGGGTCCCCACCTGTGAGGTGGCGCATGCCGAGCTGGCGCAGCCCGGCCGAGCTGTTGGGGCTGGCATTGCCCACCACGGCCAGGGCGTAGCGCTCCTGGAAGAGCT
>NW_008697721.1:0-292 GCF_000695815.1 Acanthisitta chloris
ATGTGCAGTGACCCAGGGACATGCTAAGGAGCACAAGTGCAAGTAGCATGGATATGCCAACGACACAGACATGACAATGGCATGTGCAGTCACAGACACGCTGGGTCCAACGTGTGCAGTGACACGGGACACGCTAAGGTCACGGACTCCTGGCCCTCCCCCACCCCGAGTGCCCACGGAGGGTCTCAGCCCGTTGGCACCATCTTCTGTGCCCCCAGGGGGGTTATTGGGGGTTTATTGGGGGGTGAGGAGGGTCTTTGGGGGTCTTGGGGGGGCAGGAGGGTCCATGGGG
>NW_008697722.1:0-292 GCF_000695815.1 Acanthisitta chloris
AGCAGATGGCCCCAGCCCTGGCTCTGGAAAACAACCATTTTCCTTAATGATTCCTAACAAGGATAAAAGGGCAGAGAGAAATGGGGACAGGCACAGGGGACCTGCACCCCCACAGAGGTCCTGGTCCCCAGAGAGGTGCAGAGAAGCTGCCACGTGTCTCCCTGCTCCAAGCCATGGGCATGGCCAGCACTGAGCTGCAGCTCCACGGCTTATGCCAACTTTTTTCCAGCAGTTTCCTGGCCCCTCAGACTCCCTTCCCATCATCCTGCTTGAGGAGAAACCACGAGCCACT
>NW_008697723.1:0-292 GCF_000695815.1 Acanthisitta chloris
TGGAGGGTGCCCAGGGGTGCCCACAGCTGGTGTCCCCCCACAGCCACCGGCACCACGTGCTGCACGACCAGAACGTGGACAAGAGAACCTGCATCCCCATGAACCACCTGTGGCCCAACCAGGCCCCCTACACCGTCTGCAACAGCTCCTTGTCCGAGTACGGCGTCCTGGGTGAGCAGGGACAGTGACCACCTGGCCTGGGGGTCACTGGGGGCACTGACCACCTGGCCTGGGGCAGTGTCCACGTGGCCTGGGAGAGTGGGAGCACTGGGCTGGGAGTCTGGGGCAGTGT
>NW_008697724.1:0-292 GCF_000695815.1 Acanthisitta chloris
TGTAGAAACTAGAGTTAAATTGGCCTGGGGCATGCAGAAGTGTTACACAGTTTAAACTTATTAATCAGTGTTTCTGTATCAATAAATTCAGTAAAGACTTTTTAGCCTTCTTAACTTGGTTTTGCATCATGTTGTGGTTACAATACTAAGTACTTATTTCCATAATTGAAGGTTAAGACACTGGAACACTAGATAAAAACACTTAATAATATGGTGCAGGTGCATAGTTTTTAGATGAACTTCTCAGAATATAATCTCTTTAAAGAAACCTGCCCAGCTGATCAGTTCCAGA
>NW_008697725.1:0-292 GCF_000695815.1 Acanthisitta chloris
GGCATTAGACATCTCCCCTTGGTTTCTGAAAGGGGCTTTGGGTAGGGAGAAGAGAAAATATCCGCTACAAAATTTGTGGATACAATTCAGGTATCTGAGTGATGCATGAATCTAAATTAAAACCCCCTCTCCCTCTCCCTTTTTAAAAAGGAAGTACTTTTCTACCAGTATAAACTGTAGTCAACCTAGCTAGCTGCTGGTAACTGATGCCGAAGGAAGTCCTGTGAAAGGTAAAGTCTCCTGTACCTGTGTAAATTCTCCCTTCCTGTGCCCACCAAAAAGTCTCCATTCT
>NW_008697726.1:0-292 GCF_000695815.1 Acanthisitta chloris
CTGTGGATAAATTTGGAAAGTGCCCAGATTGAACAGCAGAGTGGGTGGACTAATACAACTGAAAATCACTGCCTGAACTGATCCTGGCATTTTAGTTTGCTTCATGGTTAAATTCAGAATGAAGACCTTAGAAGCCAAGCAAGTTGTGAGGAGAAAAAAAGTCTGGATGGAATTGTCCACAGTGTTAAAAGACTAGTGAGTTATACAGGGTCTGGTCAACTTTTATGTAGGTAGAATATAATTCTGAACTCATGGTTGTACTTGTTTGAACTCAGAACTACTTCTTTCAAGG
>NW_008697727.1:0-292 GCF_000695815.1 Acanthisitta chloris
GGATTTTGGGGGTCTGAGCCCGATCTTTTGGGGTCCCTGACATATTTTCCCCCCCGTGGCAGGAGGATTGTGCTCTGGAGAACGTGTGGCTGATGGGAGGTCTGAGCATCGTCTCGTCCGTCCCCGTGTCGGCGCCGCTCGTCTGTCTGCTCTGCGCCAGCAAAGGCCTCCACAAGGTAACGGCCCCAAAATTCCCACTCTGAGCCCAAAATTCCACCAGGGAACTATGGAAATTAAAAGAGGGAATCTCAATGTGGAGGGAACTTCAAAAATTCTGAGCGAAAATCTCAAA
>NW_008697728.1:0-293 GCF_000695815.1 Acanthisitta chloris
CCCCTCCGCTGCCTGCCCCACCTCTCCCCTCCCTCCCCTCCTCCTCCTGCTCCTCTCCCACCACCCGCGATGGTCTCCACCACCTCCGTCCCTCCTGCCCTTCCTCCTGCTCCTCCTGCTCCTCCCGGTGCCCCCCGTCCTCAGTGCCACCTTCAAGGTGGCCGTGGTCGGCCCCTGGGGCTGCGACCCCGTTCTGGCCAAGGCCCTGCCCGAGGTGGCCTCACGTCTGGCCGTGTCTCGCCTCAACCGCGACCCGACCCTGAGCCAAGGCTACTGGTGGGACGCGGTAGTGC
>NW_008697729.1:0-293 GCF_000695815.1 Acanthisitta chloris
CCCTTCCAACCTGACTGATTCTGTGTTACACAACCTCCAGCCTGGCCTAAGGGAGACTGCTGCGAGGCCAGAGCCTTCCAGGACTATTCCCATCCCAGCTCCCCCTTTTCCCCCACACTGGCAGTGCTGCCAGGACCCCAGGAGAGCTGCTCCCTCAGGCAGCTCCTGTGGGCATCACTGGGGGTTCCTGCTCCACCTCTGCCCCTCACGAGGGCACGAGGCAGCCGAGGGTTGACCCACGTGTCGTCGGTGTCGATGGACTCTCCGCGGGCAGCTCCTCCCTGGATGGACTC
>NW_008697730.1:0-293 GCF_000695815.1 Acanthisitta chloris
CCAGTCACAGCCTGGGGAAGGGCACAGGGCACAGCTGCAAAGTGGCACTCAGAGCAGCAGGGCAGGCAGGTTTGCTTTATGGCAACAAGCTAAGCCAGGGAAAAGGCAACTGGTGGTGGCTGGTCCCGTGAAATCCCGCAGAGATAGCCCGGAGGAAAAGAACTCAAGTGGGCGTGGGTGTGGAAGTGTCAGAGCAAGTGAGGCTGGGAAAAGCAGCAGCCCAGGGGGGTGGGCAGCAGGGCAGGACTGAGCCTCCCAGGGCAGCACGAGGTGCGGGTGAGCTCTCTCGCCGT
>NW_008697731.1:0-293 GCF_000695815.1 Acanthisitta chloris
GAACACAATTAAAATGAAGTTTTCATTTTCTGAAAAGACTAGCTACCTTGCTATAGCTACAGATGCTTGGTGCAATGACTGATAAACACATCCGCCTTTCAGGCAAAATCGAAAGGCTCTCCGAAAAGACTGATGAAGTAAAAACTATAGTGTCAAGGTGTCCTTAGAGAAGTCATCTTAAAAATGAATGCTTAGCTTGCAGCCAGGAGACACATGCATCTCAGACTGCACTGTAGAGATTATCTAGCGAAGAACGTAAAGCAAGCATTACACTGCAAACACAGAGGCCAAAA
>NW_008697732.1:0-293 GCF_000695815.1 Acanthisitta chloris
ACACAACAGGTCCAGGATGGTGTGGAGTGAACAGATACCCTGGGGTGGGGAACAGACCCCCAGGGACAGGAGGGGCTGTGTTGGGAGCTACATGTCTGGGGCATGGGTGGGTCACTGACCATGTCACCTCCTTAGCCACGGAGAACATTCTGGGGCCACAGTCTCACCTGGTGCTCATCCTCCTCTGCTTTAGGGTCTCCAAAGTGCCAGGAACCAGCTGTGTCCAGTGGTGGAACTCTGCAGCTGCTGCCAGAGAAGCCCCCACAGGAGTGGAACGAGATCACTTGGAGAGT
>NW_008697733.1:0-293 GCF_000695815.1 Acanthisitta chloris
TTGAGGACCTGGTGCCTGGGAAGCCCCAAATTAGGGCTCCTGGGCCCCCCCAAATTGAGGGTCCCCCACTGACCCTCCCTCCTCTTCCCACAGGGTCCCCAAGGCTCGGACCCCCCAGACCCCTCCGGGCCCTCCCCCCATGGATTTGGGGGGGCCCAGAGGGGCTCAGACCCCTTTTTTGGAGGGGGCTCCTGTCTGTACCATGGGAATAAACCCTGTGCCCCTCTGGGGACCCCCAAACTGGGGACCTGGTGACTGTCCTGTCTGGTCCTGGGGGGGGACACTGGTGATAC
>NW_008697734.1:0-293 GCF_000695815.1 Acanthisitta chloris
TCACGGGGCGGGGACGGGGACGGGGCTCGGCCGCTCCGTCCGGGCGGGGCGTGCGCGGAGCGGTGTGTGTCTGCTGGCGCTCTCCGCTTTCGTTCCACCCGGGGTTACAGCCTGACTGCAGAGGGAAATCACGATCAGCAGTGGGGTCTCTTCACTTTCTTCTGCCCTTGTGTTTTGTTCCGCCGTTGTCGCACCCGTGTGATTCTGACATCCCTTCTTTTTCTCCTTCCTAATCTGCGAGTATGAGCAATTTAATACTAAGTAAGTAGGTTCAGAGGCTGCTAAAGAGGAGG
>NW_008697735.1:0-293 GCF_000695815.1 Acanthisitta chloris
ACACGCCCACCATGACCATATATGGGAGGTTTAATTGCATAGACATTCCCACAGGATCATATATGGGAGGAGAGGGCGGTGGGTGGTATAGACACACCCACTGTGAACATATATGGTAGTAATAGGCAGAATTGAGTTTAGAGACACACCCACATGACCACTTAAGGGAAGGTTGATTTGCATAGACACACCCACATGATCATATATTAATATAACAGAATCGATTTTGTAGACACACCCACATGACCAGATGTGAGTGGGGGATTGATTAGGGACTAATGATATGTAGGGTC
>NW_008697736.1:0-293 GCF_000695815.1 Acanthisitta chloris
GGTTTGGGATTGTTTTCAGCTGGTTTTGGGGCAATTTTGGTTGGTTTGGGATTGTTTTCAGCATGTTTAGTGGTGATTTTGGCTGGTTTGGGGGTGATTCCAGCCAGTTTGGGGGCAATTTTGGCTGGTTTGAGGGCGATTTTGGCTGGTTTTGGGGTGATTTCAACTGGTTTTGAGGTTATTCCAGCCAGTTCTGGGGTGATTTCAGCTGATTTGGGGCTAATTCCAGTTAATTTTGGGATTATTTCAACTAGTTCTGGGGGTATTTTCAGCTGGTTTTGGGGTGATTTCAG
>NW_008697737.1:0-293 GCF_000695815.1 Acanthisitta chloris
TTAAGGTTTCTCCACAAGACCTAGATCAGTTTGAGAAAGCAGCCTTTATCAGCCAGCCAGAACTGTTTGTCTTCCTGCAGCTGACATAAACTGGAGAAGTTTATACTGCTCTGTTGTGTGTCATGCCTAATTCAGAAGAACTGTGATCATGGGAAAACACCTGGATTAAATCCTTATCATTGAGTGGTCTCAAACTGATTGTCGTGAAAATTGGACATTCTTGTTAACACATGCTGCACTTGCACATGTGATGGTATGTCAGGAGCACTTTCCCATAGGGAAGAAGCATTGGG
>NW_008697738.1:0-293 GCF_000695815.1 Acanthisitta chloris
GGAATGCTGAGACCCAGCATGGCCAGCCCTCTCCAGAGGGGATCCAGCTCTCAAAGGCCTTGGGAACATGTTCACTCGGCCAGAGGAGTCACTGGTGTTTAAATCCACCCCCAGGTACACAAACATCTGGGCTGCAGCATCCCACGCTCTGCTTTGATGGAGCACAGCTGGAGGCTCCACGCTGAGACTGGAGGATCCAAACTAGGACTGGAGGTTCCAAACTGGGACTGATAAATTGTCCCAACTACAAGCTTAAACATTTCCTCCAACAACAGGAAGAGCTGCCAGCGTCT
>NW_008697739.1:0-293 GCF_000695815.1 Acanthisitta chloris
GTTCACAAGGACACGAGCCTATGTGCTTTGAAATAGAGCATAAGTCAGTGGCAGGACTGGTGTGGGAGGTGCTCAGCCAGTCTCCTCATTCTGGAGAGCCTCTCCCGAGTGCTGGGGTCTGCAGGATTCCCCTCCACCCCAGACATCCCTGGGGGAATCTGCTGGTTGGCAAGTTTTGCATAAAGCAGGACCCTGGGATAAGAGCCACAGCAGTTCACTTCTCTGTCTGCCAAGGCAGGACAGGGTGGAAGCAGAGGAGGGCAGGAGAGCTGTGTTTTCTCTGGTGAAGGAGG
>NW_008697740.1:0-293 GCF_000695815.1 Acanthisitta chloris
GAGTGGCAACAAAGCATTTAGAACAATTCAAGCATATTGGCTTATACCAAAAGGTTCTAGACACTTTCTGTCCTACAATACATACCACCTGCCAATCTTTTGAATCAATTTCGGAAGGAATAGTTAGACAACTTCAGCATACACAAGGTGTAAACACATGATATGGTGCTGTTTACATAATACATGGATTCACATCCATCAAAAAGAAACTTAAAGCTTTCTCCTGACATGTTAAAACCAAAGATATTAATGTTGAGATATCAGATTAACTGCCAAATCTGCATGCAAAGAAA
>NW_008697741.1:0-293 GCF_000695815.1 Acanthisitta chloris
TTCAGCATGATTGTTGTGTTCTGTCACTTGGTGTTTGAGGCCATCTCCAGGGAGAATGCTGAGAACCGAAGTGTCCACTCAGGGTTTAAACAGGGCCTTGAGCCTAGAGTTCCTGTACTGCTGCTCAGCAGGATTATAGAAAAAGGGCAGGAGGTTGGATGTGTTCCTGAATGACTGTTCAGCATCCTGTGCTTTCTTGGGGTTTCTGTGCTGTGTGTTGTTTCGTGCCTTGAGCATGCCTGCTGGACTCATTTCTCATCCTTTAGGTGCAGAATGGCTGATTCTGACATTGC
>NW_008697742.1:0-293 GCF_000695815.1 Acanthisitta chloris
TGGGGTCAGAAGACCCTGTTTCTGCTCCTCAAGAAACAAGGCAGCCAGCATGCCTGCGTGTCGCTCCCCCAGAAAGATCCCTAAGAAAGGTGACTCTGAAAGCACACCTGGGCATAAACACCCTATGCAAGATATAGGGGGGAAAAGTCTTTCGACTGGCAACGGACAGCAGAGGGTGGGTTTGACTTAACAGGGAAGGCAAAAGCTGTTGCAGAGCAAAGCAAGGAGGAGGAGCCCGAAGGTGGCTGTCAGCCACCTCCATGCTCCTTTGATCCTGGGGCCATGCTGGCCAG
>NW_008697743.1:0-293 GCF_000695815.1 Acanthisitta chloris
AAGGCTTCACAGCCTCATCTCTCCTCCTGTGTGCTCAAATGATTTTCCAGGGAAGTCACCCCAGGGGAGAAGAAGAATGTGATTCACCAACAAAACAAGTAGTTGTAGAGCCCTTTGCCTGTGGTCTGTGGGTGAGTGAGTGATGCCAAAGCTTATTCTCAGTCCAGAATTCCCTGGTGATTTGTGGCTCACACTTGTGTTAGAGCGTAAATGGAAGTACTAACAGCACTGTTGAACTCACTGCTCAGTGCTGCTCTCTCAGCTTTAGAAATGAGGAGATGCAGCAGAGAGTC
>NW_008697744.1:0-293 GCF_000695815.1 Acanthisitta chloris
ATGGGATAGGCATGGCAAGGGATGGAATAGTCATGGCATGGGATGGAGGAAAGGGTGGAATAGGCATGGCATAGGATGGCATGGGGAAAAGGTGGGACGGGCATGGCATGGCATGGGATGGGAGAAAGGGTGGGACAGGGAATGAGATGGCATGGGGGAAAGGGTGGGATCTGCATGGGATGGGATCGGATGGCATGGGATCGGATGGCATGGGATGGAGGAAAGGGTAGGATGGACATGGCATGGCATGGGATGGGGTAAGGGTGGGATGAGCAGGGCATGGCAGGACAGGG
>NW_008697745.1:0-293 GCF_000695815.1 Acanthisitta chloris
CACTCGTTCTAGATTTTTCTCCTTAAGTATCATCCTTAAGTAATCAGCTTCTTTATGCAATCCCAATCACTGTGTGAGTCTACCCTCTGGCACTGCCTGCATGCAAATACTTCATGCACTATTCTTAGCAAACCAAATTCTTTTGGTGAAAAGACTGCAGGTAGCTGCCATTTTCAGCAATTCTCCTAGCATGTGAGATCATTGCCATTTTGGTTGATTTTTTTATTTGGTTTATTTTTTCTATTGATCCTGTGTTTTTTGTCTTTCAATACTCAACCAACAGCAACTATATT
>NW_008697746.1:0-293 GCF_000695815.1 Acanthisitta chloris
GATTCAGCCTCTGCCTCCACAGCAGGATTGGGATCCATCACTATGACCACACAGGTCACTGAGGACCCTCATCATCCTCATTTCTGTGCTGGTATCATGGAGCCCATTAATGCACTCATGGATTGGTACTCTGTGGTCTGTACGGCTGAGCTGGTGACAATTGTGCTGGTTGTGCTGCATCTCCTCTGGACTGCTGTGCTCTGGACCTGGCAATTGGTAAGTGGCTCTGCCCCTCGGGCTGGGCTGGGCTGGGCTTGGGGGTGTTTGGTTGGGCATGGGGTGCACATCTTCAG
>NW_008697747.1:0-293 GCF_000695815.1 Acanthisitta chloris
TAGATATGAGTGACAATACTGCAAAACTGCTTATGTTTGCATCAGTTAGGATCACTAATTTTTCTTTGTGGCAGTGGTGAATATGTGTCACAAGTCCTAATGCAAGGGTAGGTAAAATAGGACTGTGGATATATTTCCTGTGCATTGTACAGGTTAATTCTCTAGTACCTTTCTTCACCAGCTTAACACAGACAGTAAACATCCTGCACTTCCTTTTTCACTGAATAAGTGAATTGCCTGCATTGGTGCTTCTCTTTGTAGCTTTAAAATGGAAAATTAAAATTAGAAAAAAA
>NW_008697748.1:0-293 GCF_000695815.1 Acanthisitta chloris
GGTCCCCCCCATTTTCTGTCCCCCCAATTCCAGAGTCGACCCCCATTTGTTCCCTCCTCTTTTTGTTCCCTCCCCATTTCAGGGTCCTCCCCCATTTTTGGGGTGTCCTCCCCCATTTTTGGGGTGTCCCCCCATTTTTTGGGGGGTCCCCCCAGTTTTTGGGGTCCCACCTGTGGATGCCTCTCCCTGGGCTGAGCTCGGCCTCGTAGAACCCGTCGTGACAGTCCTTGCCCACCAGTTCATGGGGGTGAGGGCGATGGGGAGCGTCCTTCGTCACCAGCGACACGCGCACG
>NW_008697749.1:0-293 GCF_000695815.1 Acanthisitta chloris
GGAAATTGTTATAAACATTCATTGTATCAATTTAATAGTTACTAGTTACAATGGGGATTTATTTGCTCTCACGGTTGTAGCATTTTGTCTCTATTACACCGGCAATATCTTTCTTGCAATATGTATTCCCTGTGGTGTATTTCGTAGGATGGGTTTATGATATGACAATGCCTTTGGTCGTGAGATCAGCCTGGTGTATGTATTCAGAATTTCAGGCACCTCTTTATTTTGGGACTCACCTACTGGGAACAATTAATAAACACACCTTTGGCCTTTTCTCCTCAGAAGAACAA
>NW_008697750.1:0-293 GCF_000695815.1 Acanthisitta chloris
GGAACTGTTTAAACGAAGACTAGTTCTGTCCGGGTCTGTTCTTTCCCCAGAAGTGTGGCAGCAGGGAGGGGCCAAAGGGTGGCTGACAACACTCCCTGAGCAGGTTCCTAGCAATTCTGAGCGTGGGCGCGAGTCCCTCGGTCGGGGCAGCGTTTGGGGCAGATGTGCTGAAGGTCCTGCGGGGGACGTGGGAACGGGCCGGCAGCGGCTTTGGGTCTTTTCGGCTGCCTGGCTTTTTTTAAAGCCCTGCTGGTGCCCGGAGCGCTGGACGCAGCCCTGGCCGAGGCTGAGCA
>NW_008697751.1:0-293 GCF_000695815.1 Acanthisitta chloris
CTGCATGATCTGATTTAAATTTCTCTTCACACAGAGACTTCTAAAAAGATATGCCTCCCATTGCTTTGAAATTCTGATGTTGTCAATATTTCTCTTTACCTGTTCTTAAATTCTATTAGCATAGTGAAGATCATTGCTTCCTTGCTACTGCTATCTGTTTGTCTGAAGTCTGTTAGCCCTTACTAGCTACAGAACAGTTATGGGAGGGCATGGCTCATTTTTGTTGCTTTTTTCCCACAGATCCACAATGAGGATGGTGTTTGGCCGAGGCTGAATGATGAGACAATAAAGAA
>NW_008697752.1:0-293 GCF_000695815.1 Acanthisitta chloris
TCTACACTGCAGAACTCTTCCCCACCATTGTCAGGTATGTTTTCCCCACAATATTGGGGCTTCACTCCAACATGGTTTGTGGCAGTGATGGGGCAAGAGCCCAGTTGTCCTCATGGCCACACTCAGTCCCAGAGCATGCTGAGCTCTGCCCACAGCTCCCACTGTCCTTGGCTCCCCCAGGCAGACTGGCATGGGGCTGTGCTCAATGATGGCAAGGGTGGCAGGGATCCTGGCCCCACTGATCATCCCCCTGGACCAGTACCATCGGGCCATCCCCATGGCCATCTTCGGGA
>NW_008697753.1:0-293 GCF_000695815.1 Acanthisitta chloris
ACACTCACAGTTTGATTTATGAAACAGGATTTTAAGTAATAAGACATCTGTTGCTCTAAATTTTAATTGTTGCACTATGTATTTTTAATTGTGATCCCAATTTGGATCACACTTTATCACCAGGAGATAAAAGGCAGTATTTGTTTTCATCTGTTTACTGAGATACTTTGAATATTTTCATCTGTTCTAGTACAGAAACAAAGACCAGCTTCTGCTGAAATGAAAGCATACTCTTCTACTTGAAAGAAGTCTGTACATGGTAGAAGCAAAGAAAAATAATATCAATAAATCCA
>NW_008697754.1:0-293 GCF_000695815.1 Acanthisitta chloris
TTTTCTCCTCTTTTCCAAGATTAAAATGGTCTCTCTGTGCCTGTTGTATCTGAATAGAAAAAAAGCCTTTGGAAATGCACTTGCATATAAATACAATGGACAGTCATGTTCCTAAACCTTCAGGAGTCTACAGAGTCCAAGGTAACTTTAAAAAGGTCACTGACTTGTCACCTATGAAGATACCTAGAAAGAGCCTTGCTTCCACCATGCACAGTCTTTGGCTTCCCCTTCAGCAAAAGCCTTGTCTCCCTGTAATGGCAGTTCTTTCCTTGTAGACATTTCCTCCTTCTAAT
>NW_008697755.1:0-293 GCF_000695815.1 Acanthisitta chloris
TCCCTTCCTCTTGTTTCCACCCTTGTCTCCTCTATTTCTTTTTTCTCTAACGAAATATTTGCCAAATGTCTTCACCATGCTCACACTGAAGGATGGAAATGCCCTTTCGCAACAACTCCCATTCCTCTTCCCTTCCACCACCAATCTCTCCGGACAGAGACATAACCTTCCTGCTTTCCTCTCATCCGTGCACCTGAAACTTCTGAACGAAGGCCACAGCCTTCAGCCTCCAGTTCTCTCAAGAATCCAGAAAACAGTACATGATGATCGTACATCAAAGAACATCTCTGCCA
>NW_008697756.1:0-293 GCF_000695815.1 Acanthisitta chloris
CATCCTCTTCCTCTACTGCCTTGTCCAAGATAAATCCAAATGTGCAAAGCAATACTTGTTTTACTGTTTCCTTGAGGAAGCTAGTAGGCCTGCAATAAATAATTTATCCTGAAATACGGTCAGCTCCTCCTTTTCTAATTTCAAGTCACCATTTCTCAATCCCACAGCCATCAACTTGAATTAAAATTATATCTGTCTATACCATTTGATAGCATTTCCTTCATAAAACACTAATAAGATTTTGTGAAACATTCTTGTGCCAAATAATGTAACACTCCTGTCTAGAGCATCTC
>NW_008697757.1:0-293 GCF_000695815.1 Acanthisitta chloris
CAGGATATGCAGTGCCATTCCCTGTGTCCCTCTCTACAAATGTCTCCTGCACAATAACTAGAGAAGAATAAACATGTTTTTTCCTGTGAAAAACTCCTGTCCAATCTTCTCTTGCAGTGAATGCAAAACCAGGCAGTTTTCAATAGCAGAGAGTAGAAGCTCACTCAAGGTGCAGTTCTTCCTGGTGTGTGTACAAATTGAATCCAGCAATTGCTGCCTGTATTCCAAGAAGTGAACCTGCCCTCTGACATCCCTGAGTCCCAGCACAAGCTGATGATGAGACCTGATTTTTA
>NW_008697758.1:0-294 GCF_000695815.1 Acanthisitta chloris
GAAAAAAAATCATGTTTTTCAATGCATTTGGAGATAGAGGCATTCGGTTGGTGATAGGTCAGACCTAGTGTAAGACATGATCTCAACAATCTTAAATGAATTCAATATGTGTGGAAGGACAAGAGTTTCTCTAATTCATTAAAGGTGACCTCTCTGTGGAAGGGTGTCAATGCAGATGTGTTTTGCATTGGTCGGGTGAAATATTAGAGCATCTCTGTCTAATTCATGAAAAAGGTTAAAAGATTTGCTAGTCATTATGTCTACAGATATTGCAGGATAGCCTTACTGGCAGGG
>NW_008697759.1:0-294 GCF_000695815.1 Acanthisitta chloris
CTGGGCCCTCATGGCAAGAGAGACATCAAGGGACTGGAATATGTCTAGAGAAGGAAATGAAGATGGGGAAGGGTCTGGAGTACCAGGAGTGACTTAGGGAGCTGACAGGGTTCATCCTGGAGAAAAGGAAGCTACAGGGGGACCTTCTTGCACCCCACAATCAGCTGACTGGAGGGTGAAGTAAGGTGGGGGTCAAGCTCTGCTCCTATGGAACAAGTGACAGGACAAGGGCACACGGCCTGAGGCTGTGCCAGGGAAGATTTAAGCTGGGCATCAGGAGGAATTTTTCCATGG
>NW_008697760.1:0-294 GCF_000695815.1 Acanthisitta chloris
GGGGTGTCACCTGTCTGGACATCACCTAGCCAAGGTGTCCCCTACCCTGGGATCCCCTGCCAAGGTGTCCGTGCCCAGGTGCCCCTCCATGTGCCCCAGGTGCCCCTGCAGGTGTGTGTGCCACCTGTCCAGGTGTGCTGTGCCTCACCTGGGGGTCCTCGCTGGCTCTCAGGACCTGTCCCTGCCTGTCCATCACTCTGTAGACTGGAATTCCTGCCAGGACGTTGGGCTGGATGAACTCCAGGTGATCCACGAACTCGGCCGACGCACCTGGGAACTGCGGCCGCTCCGCAG
>NW_008697761.1:0-294 GCF_000695815.1 Acanthisitta chloris
ATGGTAAAAAAGAGGATGAGTTAGATCTCTTATTAAGTTACAGTGTGTAGCTGTTGTAGTGTGATGCTAGACAGACAAGCAAACTTGCAACTAATCATGTCCTTCACTGGCATTTTAACCATCATTCTGAAGTTTGCAAGCACATTCTGAGTCCACAGCCTGAGTGCCAAAGGCAGTTTGTTGTCATGCATGGCTTGGAAGGAAAAAAATCTTTCTGAAAGTGGGTGGTCAGACAACGGCTGACTTACCCAGTTGACTCTGGATGGTGATTGTATCTACCTGCAGAATTGACCC
>NW_008697762.1:0-294 GCF_000695815.1 Acanthisitta chloris
AGCACAAAGGTTCTTGTCCCAGCACACGAGGAAGTCCTCAAGCCAGCAGATGCTACAGTCTGGAGGGACAGAGTGAAGAACAGTCACTGCATGCCTGCTCTGCCCTTTGCCATTCAGACATCAGACACTGAGCTGGGTAGGAATATTTTGGCCTGGTTCTTCTGCCACAGTGTCTTTAATTTCTGTCTTTTCTGGTCCCTGCTGGGAAGGACTTTTAAATGCTGACAATCACAGCACTTGGTGTTTTTACAAGTGTCTTGTGCCCATGTGCAGTGCTGTGCCAGCCTGGCAGGG
>NW_008697763.1:0-294 GCF_000695815.1 Acanthisitta chloris
GCCGGGAATGACTGGGAATGACTGGGAATACTGGGAGCAGAGCCCGGAGCTCTGTGCCCGCAGGAGGATTTGATGCCTGACGAGGTGAACCTGGATGAGCTCCTGGAGCTTCCCACGGACGAGGAAAGAGCTCAGAAGCTCCAGGTGCGTTTGGGGTTTGTTTTTTTTTTGGGGTCCCACACGAGTTTTGGGGGAAACTCCAAACCTTCAATCCCTTCTCCATCCCACAGACAATCCTGAGCTCCTGCACTGCTGACACACAGGTATGGGATGGGGCACTGGGATGGGGGCACT
>NW_008697764.1:0-294 GCF_000695815.1 Acanthisitta chloris
CAGGTGAGGGACCCCCCCACCCCAGGGACACGGGGGGCTGTCCCCAAGCTTGGCAGCACCAGCCATCCCCCCCAAGCTTGAAATTGGGGTGGGGGTGGGTTTGGGGGGACACCACGGATGGTGGTGTCACCTGGAGGGTCCTGTGTGTCCCCTCTGTGGCTGCAGTGCTGGGCTGGAGGGTTTGGGGGTGTGTCCCCCACCCCAAATGGCTGTGGTGGCTTTGGGGGTGTCCCCCCCAAAAATGGCTTTGGGGGTGTCACGCCCCCAGAATGGCTGGGCTGGTGGCTTTGATGG
>NW_008697765.1:0-294 GCF_000695815.1 Acanthisitta chloris
TAATGTTCATCTGCTAAAATAGAGGAAGAACTATGTATTTCAAGAATTGAAAATGGACACAGCCAAAACTGTACAGATGATTAGTGGCTGGAACTGGCACATCACTCTTCACACAACAAAACTACTGAAGAATAAATGAATGGGTGGCACATTGCTTATTTTCACACTCTCATTTCACTCAATAATCTGCACCGAGTTAAGCCACCCCATAATATCATTCTACAATTTCAGGCAGCAACACAATCCTGGATAGGGAGCTTCAATGGCTTGGCCTATGACATGAGCCACAAAAAA
>NW_008697766.1:0-294 GCF_000695815.1 Acanthisitta chloris
CTGGACACAAGGGCTCAGGTCAGAAGGGACCATTAGGGCCGAGCAGAACAGCCTCCTGGCCCGGCAGGTCCCTCAGAGCCCTGCCCAGGCTGTGAGCACCCCAGGGAGGAGCCCGCGGAGCCTGTCCCCGAGCTCCCTCACGGAGCAGCAGTTTTACCTTGGAAGTATTCCACCTCCCGCTCCAGCTGCTGGAAGATCTCGTCAGCCTCCGCCCGGCCGAAGAGGATGCTGTAGTCACAGCTCAGCCCCTCGGCGCGGATCTGCCGCCGCGGGGAGCGGCCTGGGCCCAGCTCC
>NW_008697767.1:0-294 GCF_000695815.1 Acanthisitta chloris
TGGAGGGAATGGAGTGCCCAAGGCAGAAACACACTTCTCAGCTTTTAAGGCCATATCTATACATAGCTTGCCTTCATGCATATCTTTCCTGTACAAAAGAATATTGGGCAAGGAGAGGCCACCTGCTTCATCAAATTGAATGTCTTTGTCTTGCAGACAGCTACATCTCAGGGTTCACCAAAACCAGCCAGGTTTTTGTCTGTAGTATATAAATGCTAAACACTGGCATACATTTCTACAGATGTGCCTGTAATAACTACAGGGCACTCACTGTTACTGCTGTTGCTGTCTTTG
>NW_008697768.1:0-294 GCF_000695815.1 Acanthisitta chloris
GACACCTCACCATATCAAGCATCGCAATATTTAAAGCTGGCCAATAAGCTCTTCTCCATTTCCAAATGCCATCATCAGCAAACACATTTGAAAAAGTCATATGAAGTACAATATTCCCAGGATACAAATTATCAGTAAGGAAACACGCAAGGATTGCACACAAGGCTTTTTGAAACACTTCCTAGATGAATTAAAGTCTCTGCTATGCAGGGTTGTAATAGCTGAGCTTCTACACTCCTGCACATTTCCAGGTCAAGCGGGAAGAAGTCCACAGTGTTCACATGCAGTCCAAGA
>NW_008697769.1:0-294 GCF_000695815.1 Acanthisitta chloris
CCAGGGCCGGCTGATCCCCGGCGCCTATAAATTCGACGCTCTGATCACCACGTTCGAGATGATCCTGTCGGACTGTCCCGAGCTGCGCGAGATCGAGTGGCGTTGCGTGGTCATCGACGAGGCTCATCGGCTCAAGAACCGACACTGCAAACTCCTCGACAGCCTCAAGCACATGGACCTGGTCAGTTCCGCACGCTCCGGCCACGGGGTCAGGGGGGCAGCGGTCAGCGCGGTGTCCGTCCGACGCGGCCCGCGGCGTTCGAACCGTCCCGTGGTCCATCCCATGGTTCTGGA
>NW_008697770.1:0-294 GCF_000695815.1 Acanthisitta chloris
TCACTGCGGCACTGTGCTGCTGGGGCAGCCCACAGTCCTGGCCTCACCTCCTCCTGGAGACCCTCAACTCGCAGGCACAGGCTCCACTGCTCCTTCTCCTGGGGAGGGCAGGCGCAGGGCTGTGACACATGGGGTCTAGAGCCGCACGTGCTAGCTCGGTGCCTTGGCCAGGCCTCTCACCATGTGCCGTGCCTGCTGCCGGAGCTCCCCGTTCTCCTTCTCCAGCTCCTTCATCACAGCCTTCAGGTCCTCCAGCTCCCCGGCGATGGCCCTGGCCCGCTCCAGTGCCTGCTG
>NW_008697771.1:0-294 GCF_000695815.1 Acanthisitta chloris
AAATATTTACCTTGAAAAAAGCTGGTCCCCATGCTGGAGTTGCTTTGTCCCATTCCACACACAGAAGAATGTATGCATGTTCAACATACTTCCCTGGCAAACTAAAGTTTGCAAATTTTGCCAGTAAAACAGGTACTAAGGCACCAGATGTTATCATGCACCAGAGCCAGGAGGAGAGTTTGGTGCTTTGATGCATCTCAAACATCTAGACCCCATCACAACTTACCATGTTTAATGATGCCTTCCTCCTTCCACCACACATCATGTTTTCCACTTGGTTAAATGCTGTGCTCC
>NW_008697772.1:0-294 GCF_000695815.1 Acanthisitta chloris
GGTTTGGGCGCGGTGCAATGTTTTGGAAGCGTCCAAGTCCTGTTGGAACACTTTATCGATGGCTGTGTGATAAGGCCCCGTTGGTATCCCTTTTCTGTCGAGGAGGGATACGATAGGAGAAAACAATTGGTCTGACCGGCAGCTGTGGTGCTTCTGTAGCACAGTGAAATGTCTGTTTTGTCAGTTTGGGTGAGCCGTCCCCTCGCAACCTCTTGGCCACCCCTAGCTTACTGGACTGTGTCGGGGTGGTTGGAGAGACAGCCTCCGTGCTGTGGGAGCAGTGCTCCGCAGTAG
>NW_008697773.1:0-294 GCF_000695815.1 Acanthisitta chloris
ACTTCCATGATCCAGTGAGTCTAGGATTTCATAGTGCTCAGGAAAACACCACAAAGACAAGATCCTTGACTCCTGGCACACTGATTTTCCTGGTAGAAATACTTAATATCGCATAAAATCAGAACTAGTTTTAGTCCCATGTGCTGCTGTACTGCTCCATCAGATGGGCCTGAACTCTGCTTCTGTTTGGACATGGATGATGACTTACCTGGCACTTTTTGTGGAGCTATTCCTTCAACTGGACTAACCACTGTGTTTCCATTACCTGGTTTGACCTTCTGTTACAGCAGCAGT
>NW_008697774.1:0-294 GCF_000695815.1 Acanthisitta chloris
ATTATCATCTTCTAGAGTATTCTTCTTTCTTCATCTTGGAAGAACTGGTCTAATGAGCATTTTGATTTCTTATTCCCAACTTGTTCTTTCTTATACTGTCCAGTGAGTTAATATATGTCTTTTATGCTCTCTTAAACTTATTATCATTTTTATGCACATATTGTTTCAGAGATGCAAGCATGCAGAATTTTTATATCTCAAGAGAACACATTTTGTTGTCACTGGGACTTACCATTAGTTTGTGTCTGCCAAACAGCATCAGATAGTCCCCAAAGGGCAGGGAATACAAAAAAC
>NW_008697775.1:0-294 GCF_000695815.1 Acanthisitta chloris
AAGGTGACATAGAGAAAACTGCATCAAGCTTGTCTCCATATACAGCCCTCTAGCAGTATCTCGCCAATCTTTGCTCCTTCAAACATCCCCACATGCCTTTGTTCTGTGCCCAACGCATGGTATAAGCACTGCATAGGCCATGGCTTTGCAGAGCTCTAGTACAACCCTCATGTTATTTCGAGCACTTTGAACTCCAAATGAGATTCAGAATAAATAATTCCAGAACACCACACAGAGAAAGGGAAGACCAAGGCCAGGTGTTTATACAGTCCTGCTCCAGCCTTCTTGTTCAGC
>NW_008697776.1:0-294 GCF_000695815.1 Acanthisitta chloris
GATGGCATTGTCATTTGCAGGTGATGAGTGCAGTGCAGACAAGGACCCTCTGGCTGCCAGTCCCAGGCAGTGTCAGTGCCCAGCACCAACCTCTGCCCCTCACTGACACCAGTCGCAGCAGGTGAGAGCCCTGGGGTGCAGCTGGTGGCAGGGGTAGCTCTGCTTGCTGTGAGTGAGGCTGTGCAGTCCAGAGAGATACTCTGGAGCTGCAGGAGGTGTTGGAATGGACTCGTCAAAGTGGGAATGGTGTTGTTTTAGGCACTGGGATGTGCTGCCTAGGGAGGTGTTGGAGTC
>NW_008697777.1:0-294 GCF_000695815.1 Acanthisitta chloris
GCTTCTTCCCAGATCAGTTACAGAGGTTAGTGTAAGATGCAAAGCAAAAAGGATCCGGGTGCAGTAATCTCCACTCATAAAAATCACAGCAAGTGGGATAGTCTGATGGACTCCACAGATTTATATTTCATATGTGAAACTCAAACAATCCTGCAGGCAACAATGTGGAAGTGTATAAATACAGTTCTAGGGACAATTTAATATGAGATAGGCTGGTTTAAAAATCTTTAAGTCAACCACACCTGTAATCTGAAGAATATTTGCATTTGGATTCAGATTCATGGCATAAGACTA
>NW_008697778.1:0-294 GCF_000695815.1 Acanthisitta chloris
CTCCCTCTCAAAGCCATCCAGACATGAGCCATCTCTTCCCTGGAAGCTGTACAGCTCTGTTCACACAGGTTGGTGTCTCAGAAGAGCTTCCTAAGGTGACAGGTGTCTCTGGGCTGTTCCTGAGTCCTATCTAGCCATTAGCAGCATTAGCAGAGAAGCTGTTCCACAGTACACACTGCCCTAAGGAACCACCTTGTGGTTTTGCTTACTAAAAAATGCATGGTGGCATGGCATAGCTGAGATACCACAGCCAATTAAGAACATTTTTGGGAAAGTCATTGTTTAATGTAAGAT
>NW_008697779.1:0-294 GCF_000695815.1 Acanthisitta chloris
GATATGGTTTTGCGGGCAGCTAAAGAGCGGGCACGAGAATTATTGAGATTGAAGTTATCGACTGGAACAGTAAATGATCTGGTACCTAGCGACGATCCAGGCTGGGACCCAAACACAAGGAGGGGGATGGAGGCGATTAAAGACTACCAGGAATTAGTATTGGAAGGGATTAGGACAGGGATGCCGAAAACACTGAACTGGTCAAAGTTATATTCCGTGAGACAAGATAAGAATGAATCTCCCTCAGCATTTTTGGAAAGGCTAAAGGAAACAGCCAGAAGGTTTACCAGTTTA
>NW_008697780.1:0-294 GCF_000695815.1 Acanthisitta chloris
GATGCAACATTCCAGGTAGGATCTCACCTCCTTGAATAGAAGGCACAGAGACTCTCCTGAATGATGCTAAGAGGCACCACAGACAAACACAGCTGGAAAATGAGCCTTACTCCAGTTCCAGCGATCTGTCACAGCACCAACCAACAACTCTGACCTCTGTGGGAGCTGGAGGGACTCAGCACCTCTCCAGTAAAACCAGAATGCCTTCAGGCCATGAGCAAACCCAGCCTGGAGCCACTTTCTTGCCAGCCTTGTCCTTCAACAAGCCCTGATTGTGCACACCCTTCCCCATTC
>NW_008697781.1:0-294 GCF_000695815.1 Acanthisitta chloris
CTTTCTAAAAAGTACATAGCCATCCATTACAACATTCCAGTCATGTGAACTATTCCACCATGTCTCTGTAACTGAATTGAGATCATGGTCCTGCAAATACACTGAGATTTCTAGTTCTTCCTGTTTATTTGCCATGCTGTGTACATTTGCGTCCAGGCACTTCAGAAAGGTAATCATGCATGCAGGTTCCCCAGAAGGGGTGTGAGAAGATTAACCAGTCATATACACCCTTGATGTGGTTAACCCTATGATTCTTGTCCTGACAGACAGCCAAGGAACATCTGTCACTGCACT
>NW_008697782.1:0-294 GCF_000695815.1 Acanthisitta chloris
AGGTCCCCAGCAGGCAGCAAGTGCCCTCCACAAGAAAGCGAAGTCAGTCCTTAAGGCGCTGATCCCTCAGCTCGCTGATGGCATGGCTGTACCCACAAGGCCCGAGAAGATTTATGGGTCTCCTTTTGGTCACCGAAATAGGGAGTCAAACCCCCCCAACGCCGATGTGGGGTTAAGAATAGGCATTATTTGTTATGGTGCTGGGGGGATGGGGGATGCTCCTCCAAGCGTGCACACCAACTATCCAAACTTCTTGCTATTAATAGCTTTCAGAAAACAAAGAAATTAGTGCTC
>NW_008697783.1:0-294 GCF_000695815.1 Acanthisitta chloris
AGGAAGAATCTTAGCACATCCCTTGGTTGTGTCTGTCTGGATATTGGACAGGTATTCACATGTGTAAATGGACGAGGTGAGATCAACACAGGCTGAGGGTATTGTGTCAGAACTAACCTGAGGCAAGTGAGCGAAGTACACAATCGCAGAAGAAAAAGAGTATTCTGAAGCCTTTGATGGTTTTGTTGGTGATGGGGTTTCTTTTTTCACTTGCCTTGTTTATGTTCTTCAGATTTTGAGGCTATCTTGGAACTGAAAGAGGCACAAGTTCGTAGCTACTTCCCTGAAAGTTGG
>NW_008697784.1:0-294 GCF_000695815.1 Acanthisitta chloris
GAGGCTGTTGTCATTAGGGCGATCGCTGTTGAATCACTGAATCCTGACTCGGCGGCGGCGCGGGGCCGTGTGTGTGTGAGTGCGTGTGCGTGTGTGGGGGGGTGTGTGTGTGCGTGAGCGCGTGTGCGTGTGTCCGCGTGTGCGTGTGAGTGTGTGTGCCCCCGTGCCTCTATGTGGCTGTGTGTGCGTGTGCGGGTGTGGATGCGTGCGCGGTGCGTGTGCCCTTTCCTCCCTTCTTCCTCCCTTTCTTTCTTTTCTCCTTGATTTATCTCCCCCTCTCCCCGGTCATCCCAT
>NW_008697785.1:0-295 GCF_000695815.1 Acanthisitta chloris
AAAATTAATTTTTGGGGTCCCAAAATTTTGGGGTGTCACCTGCTCCGGCGCTTTGGGTGTCCCTGAGGTCCCTGAGCAGTTTCTCCAGTTCTCCCAGTGCTGGAGGATTTGGAGAAATTTTGGGGTTCAATCTCCGAACTTGACTTGGGGGGTGGGAAAAAAAGAGAGGTGAGAACCCCCAAAATTCATCCAAACAGCCCAAAATACCATCAAAATATTTTAAAATAACAAAAAATCCACCAAAATAACCCCAAATCCCCTCAAGATACCCCAAAATTCCATCAAAATACCCCAA
>NW_008697786.1:0-295 GCF_000695815.1 Acanthisitta chloris
CGCCGGGGGTCTGGGAGTGCAGCCCCTCCGCGTGTTGCCGACCGTCGAGGTGTTTCGGCATCCTTGTATTTCGGGGAGAGAGGAGCCACGGCTGAGCAGAACTGGGGGGATGCGGTGCACCATGTTGAGAGGGAATCCTCTGGGTTTGAGTCCTTCGGAACGCTGTGCTTGGAATATCTCAGTGGTTACGATCCCAGCGTGGTTTGGGTTGAGACCTTAAAGCTCATCTCATCCTTTTTACAGCCACATGGACGTGTAACTCAGGATTTGGAAGAGGATGAGCTCCCATTTCTCC
>NW_008697787.1:0-295 GCF_000695815.1 Acanthisitta chloris
GAAAGTGAAGTCTCAGAGCCTGACAAAAGTCCAGGCTGAACAGCACTGACAGCCCCAAGGAACAGGCAGCAGGGACATAGGCCTTGAGTTCATGGGCTGCTCTGGCCATTCCATGTCAACTATCCATAGAGAAAAACAATGGGGCATCACAATCTACTCCTCCTCCTCTCCCTCCACCGACCTAAACCACCCAGCCCAACAAACAGCGAAACACACCCAGAGCAGGAGCTGTCCCTGCGGTGGGACAGGACCTGCCCACCCTCCGCAGGCAGAGAGGAATGCAGCCGGGCAGAGA
>NW_008697788.1:0-295 GCF_000695815.1 Acanthisitta chloris
ACAAACACTTTTCTAAGCAGTCTGTAACAGTTTTCTGAAAAAGCAACGCATTCATTTCACAATACACTTTGCTTATCTCTAGCCTGAAGCTCCTTCAGCAGGTCAACAGATCAGCCAGCACAAAACCACCTAAAGAAACCAGGCTGGGGCATTGGATCAGGCAGCCATGGAGCATCCTCCTTCCATGCCCACAGCTGACAGCTCCACTGACAAGTGAAAGAAAAAGCAGCATCATAGGATTCACTGGTAGCTGACAAGAATGCAACAACAAAACCTAAAAATTCCACCTACCTCC
>NW_008697789.1:0-295 GCF_000695815.1 Acanthisitta chloris
TACTGGTGGATACTGGGAGTACTGGTGAGCACTGGGAGGAAGGGTCTGAATTTAGGGTACCCCAGGGCGATATCTCTGTGTCCCCCCTGCCCATCACTGCCCATCAATCACTGACCTCTGCCCCTCCTCTCCCCCCTCCCCTGGATTTCTGTCCCATTTCCCCGTCCATACTGGTCCCAGTTTGCTGTTTGGGGCCCTGACCTGTACCTCAGGTGTCCTGGGGGTTGGACTGGGAGCAGAACTATCGCGACGGTTGCGACCCCTCGACCCCCGAGCTGACCCTCTGCTCTGTGCG
>NW_008697790.1:0-295 GCF_000695815.1 Acanthisitta chloris
CCAGCACCACCTTGCAGTGACCCGATAATGGAGGGTAGCCTTTGTCTCTTGCTTCTACTGTGATCTCATAATTATTCTTTTCTTCATAGTCCAGCTTCCCTTGAAGTCTGATTTCCCCTTTGTTTTCGTCCATAGTGAACATTTCTTTAACGTCTGTAGGGACATGCCTACTATACACGTATATAATATCACTGTTGATCCCTTCATCCGGATCCGTGGCACTAAGCGTGATTAACACGGTCCCGAGCTCTGAACCTTCTAAGACTTTCACTTTATACACCGACTGGTTAAACTG
>NW_008697791.1:0-295 GCF_000695815.1 Acanthisitta chloris
TCTGTATGGACACACAGAAATTCACAAGCCCAATGCTGACATGTTAGGTGTTGCAGTGTTAGGTCCTCCTATAGTGTCTGAAGAGGAAACATGCTAGGTAGTAGTAGTGATGGAACACAGTCTTCATGTCTGGCTGCATAGAGAGCTAATTCTGCAAGGAACAATAAGGGAAGATTGTTCCTGGGCTATAGGGAAGACATTGAAGTGCTTGGACATGAGAAGAAGGTGGCAGTGGTCTCTCTTCTCTAGTCTTCAACAAGAAAATCCAGGGAAATATTCACTAGCCCTCTGACGA
>NW_008697792.1:0-295 GCF_000695815.1 Acanthisitta chloris
AAATGTTGTGGTGCTGACACTTTTCAGGTTAGAAAGAGGGCGTTTGTCCTCCGTCAAGCGACCGAGAGAGGTGATTGAGGAAACCAAGGGGGTGGTCAGCGACCTCTCTGGGACACTGAGGAGCACTGAAATCTCCACTGGCGAATTGCAGGGGGAGCTTCCAGAGGTAAGACACAAGGCCTGTGGCACTCAGCGTTCAGGGTTTCAACCATACGGTGCAAATCAGCTGCATTTGCTGTGCTGAGCTGTGGAACAACTGTCCTCATGTTACTCTGATTTCCCTCTGTGTTCCAGG
>NW_008697793.1:0-295 GCF_000695815.1 Acanthisitta chloris
CCGTGCAGGAGCGAGAGCATCAATCTCGTCAAAGAAAATAATTGAAGGTTGCATCCGGGAGGCCTACAATGAAAACACAGAAATACTGACCTAAGGAAAACAGCACTATTTGAAAGAGAAAAGGCATAAAAAACATTATGGTTGGAAAGGCACCGGAACTAGATCTTTCAGACTAGCATCAGGGATCTCTAGTAATTGAGCTAACAGAGTAAAGTGGCATGAGTAACAGAAGACAACAGCCTATGTCAACCCACTGAGACTGGGTGACAAGAAACAAATCCTGCCAGTACTTTTT
>NW_008697794.1:0-295 GCF_000695815.1 Acanthisitta chloris
TATTGTAGAAACTTGAATACAGCTATCACACCTTAATATAGCCCAGCTTGAAATGAAGTACTTTTTCAAGACATGGCAATTCATATGTTTATGGACAGACTAACTAAAGTAAAAAAAAGTAATCAGCCCAGCTGGAATTATTTTCCATGAACGTTCACAAGAAGCAAAGCCAAGGAGCCTGCAAATATAAGCCATACATTTGTATACAATGCATGGCAGCTCAAGTGTTAGAAATCCACAGAGAAAGCCAAGAACCATCTTCTGCTTATATGATCTTTGGCAAATTGTTTAAACC
>NW_008697795.1:0-295 GCF_000695815.1 Acanthisitta chloris
ATTTTTGTTGTTCTGGTAACACAAGAGAGAGTGGCTGATCATTAATATATGATGAATTACAGAGCACATACAGACTAATAGGGCTATACCTCCTGTAGAATTCCAAGTAATAAATATGACAGATATCTTTTTAATGAGAAAGTAGAACAGGATATGTTGATAAAGCTGTGTGTTCTTTGGGATGCAATATAAATGAGCTGCTTGAGGAGCAGATGACATGCCTAATTAATCCCCAGTGTAACTTTACTGTACTCAGTTGATTTGTGTGAGATTAATTTTGTTAATCCTTTTGGGA
>NW_008697796.1:0-295 GCF_000695815.1 Acanthisitta chloris
TACCTTGCACATGTCTGACAGCCAGTTTTCTTCTCCATTGTCCACAAATCCATGCACAATAAATCTGGTCATCCTACTTGCATTGAAATTTGAGTGCTCAATCGTTGACTTATCAACTGCAGAGACCTCCTGCATTAACACGGATATTAAATTAATACATTAAATTAATGCAGGTAATAAATTAATAAGCATTTAAATCTGGTGTCTGTAAACAGTTTTTCAAAATTATAAAGACCTGAACAATGCTTATCTGTACAGGTGTTTCAAAGTTATGCCATGTTAAACTCATCTGCAA
>NW_008697797.1:0-295 GCF_000695815.1 Acanthisitta chloris
GAACTGAGCACAGGATTCAAGGTGTAGATACTTGTCTTTCTCAGACATTGTTCAGTCATTAACTCTACAGTAAGATTAATTCAGTATTTTCTCAGATCTGGAGACTAAACCATGTAGTAGAGAGAGTGAAGGGTTTTAGGCAGGCATGGAGGCATTGCCAAAATGCTGAATTTAATTCTGTCATGTGTTTTCACACATTAACTCTCAATTAGCCACGTTTTCAGACTGACAAATTCAACCAACAATGCCAAAAATACACTACATGAGACTGCAGATTTTTAAAAGTTCATTTTCC
>NW_008697798.1:0-295 GCF_000695815.1 Acanthisitta chloris
GAGTGTCTCCTCAGGGTGGACATTGTCCTGTGGTGCTTGGTGGGAGGTTGGGACACCTCACGTTGTCTCCTCCTCCCCCAGTGACCTCCTGCAGAACCCTCTGCTGGTGCCCGTGAAGGTCCTCAAGGGCCACGCGATCACCTTGGACTTGGGTGTCCTTGACGTGCTGTTCCACCCCACCCAGCCCTGGATCTTCTCCTCTGGAGCTGATGGCACCATTCGACTCTACACCTAGGACCTCCCACCCCACCCACGGCCCAGGGGCGATGGTGGGAGCTCCATTCCCACCCTGGGA
>NW_008697799.1:0-295 GCF_000695815.1 Acanthisitta chloris
TGTTAACACCGAAACCAGCAGAGCTGACCCAGGAAGCACAACAAACATAATAGCAAAGGGGTGGACACACATTTCATTTATTTAAAACATAAAATTACTTTAATTTTACACTCTCACTATGCATTAAAGAAGGAAATAAATCATATTTCTGCATTAGAAAAGGACAAGTGTATTTCTGTACGGATTCAGGTCTTTCCTCACTGCAGCATGAACAGGATTGGCTTTGTGCCAAGCACAGGAAATGTTACATTTATATTCTGTTCAAAAAAATGCATAAAAATGAAGTGCAATCAAT
>NW_008697800.1:0-295 GCF_000695815.1 Acanthisitta chloris
TTTTTTCCATTCAGAATAGGTGGTCTTGAAATCCAAAATTATCTAGAGCTTGTGAAGGAAATTCCCATGGTGGAAGGGTTGCTGTCAGTGAGGATGGTGGGGCCAGGGGATGACTTGCTGAGAAGTCAGGATATATCACAGCAGCTGTGTCTGTTTGGGAGCTGCAAGGTTCAGGGTGGTGAAGACAGTTGTGGTGTGGATAGGCAGCTGGATGGAAGGGGTGACCATGTCCCTAAAAACACTTGTTTTGGAGGTACTTGATAAGAGATCCTCCTTCCATCAGCTCAAACAGCAG
>NW_008697801.1:0-295 GCF_000695815.1 Acanthisitta chloris
GGTGAGTCGGCAATGAAGCCAACAATGTTCAGGTGAAGAGACTCAGTTACTAGATATCAGTTACTAGAAAAGTAGAGATATTGAGGTGTCCCTAGTCAACAAAAAAATTATCACCACTACTGAAATACATTAGTCTCCTACTTGTGATCTTTGAGTAATTCTGGTTTTGTTGCCAATATTTATTTATTATGCCCATTGGCATGGTGCTTCCTGAAACTAGTGATCATATCTATTATTTGTACTGCATTTCTTTGTGGTTTGAACCCACTCCTAAATTAAATGGAAATGTTAAAAT
>NW_008697802.1:0-295 GCF_000695815.1 Acanthisitta chloris
CTCTATCTCCTGTCCTACATCTCAGCAGTGAGAGCACATTCACATTTGTCCCTCTGATGGGTTTGAAAGGAAAATCCCAGGGAAGGTGAGGAACAGCCTGGTGGGACATTCTCCACTATTTATTTGTCTTTGTGTGTGATCTCAGTGACTGTGGATCAGGTCTGGAATGAAGCTCAAAGCTTCCCCTGTCTGACATGGTTTGAGGAGCCACATGTGACCCCTCAGCTGGCCCAGAGGAACACAGAGAAAGCCTCAGGATGCTGTGGGATGCTCTATCTCCTGTCCTACATCTCAG
>NW_008697803.1:0-295 GCF_000695815.1 Acanthisitta chloris
ATCATGCAAAAGCTCTGTTTGAAGGGAATATGACCACAGAATCAGAGTGATTTTGATTGAAAAGGACCTTAAAGACCCATCCCAACCCTTGCCCAGGGCAGATGTAATCTTTAAAAATGATCCCTCTTTTAACAGCTTTGTGACCTGTCTGAAGAGATCATGTGTTTTACAGTTCCATCAGCCTCGCATCTCTGACTGAAGATGCACAGAAGAGGGTCTGCTCTTCGCTGTCTACTGGTTGGGTGTGCCCAGAACTGCCCAGACCATGTTAGTTCATTGCAGTTAAAACACTTCC
>NW_008697804.1:0-295 GCF_000695815.1 Acanthisitta chloris
AAATGGTTGTAAAGATCTCAAAATTCACACGGCTAGTGAATCTAGGAAATGTGACACACCTCGAAGTGTTGGTACTTTAGAGCAAGCAAGGAGCTTGGGGTTTATAATTTATAAATTATATCCATTGGGGTTTAGGAATTCTGCAGATTCCTTAGCTTCTCAGCCTTTGCCATACATCTGTTCCACTTGTAAAGGCATTTTCTACCAGTGCCTTCCCAGCTTCATCATTTGAGAGAATCCTCAAAGCCAAAAATGCCATTTCAATATCTCAGTAGGTTAAGAATGAGACTAAATA
>NW_008697805.1:0-296 GCF_000695815.1 Acanthisitta chloris
AGGAAGGAAGGAAGGAAAGAAAAATTTTCCTTGTTCTCCTGTGTTTTCCTGTGGCAATAATTTTAGGTAAAATACTCTCACATGGTCTGTAACACTTGATTTTCCCCTCAGGTGTTCCAGTTACTTACTGATCTCAAGCAGCAGCGCAAAGAGAGTGGGAAAAACAAGCAGAGCTCTGGCCAGCAGAATCTGAACACAATCATGTATGAAGTGAGTAGCACCATGAAAGTCCTTTGCAGATTAGCCCAAGATGGAATAATTTACATCCTTTGGTCTCTGTATGAATAATTTGATAT
>NW_008697806.1:0-296 GCF_000695815.1 Acanthisitta chloris
AATTAAACCTGTTCCACAGATTTTCAGACTTTTCTGCTAAAAGGAAAAATCCAAATATTTTGCAATCCAGGACTGGACTTTACTCATGAGGACATGGTAAGTATAATATTAGAACTATACATGTACATCTATATTTAATCTTATCTTTGCAAAATTTTTAATGAACAGCACTTTATAATTTTTAATTATTTTTTTTAAAGTAGCAATACAACTACAGTAATGCAAACCTTTTTCTACAGTGCCTGGTAGTGATCTCTTAGCAACTAAGCCACATCAGGCTAGCTTTGATATCCTTA
>NW_008697807.1:0-295 GCF_000695815.1 Acanthisitta chloris
CACTCATATAAGCTGATACGCATTTAAACTTCAATTCTGCCACTGATTTGGAAAAACACGTGAATAGTTGCATTTCACATTTTGCATACAAAAATAAGTGTTTAATAATAAAGCAAACTCAAGACCCATGTAGAAAGTTAATAGGTAGGAACTACAGACAGTTGCTATGATTTGAATCTCAAAATTGAGACTTTGACAGTAAATTGTCTCTTTCAAGGTTTGCCTGGTATACACTGAAAAAGAACTTCAATCAAGGTCTCAGAGAAAGGAAAACTACCACAGAGTGATTTTTCAA
>NW_008697808.1:0-296 GCF_000695815.1 Acanthisitta chloris
TCCCAGCTCCAGACACATTCCTTCCCCTCCTGCCCTCTCTGGGATGTGTGTCCCAGCAGTTGGAAGGATCTTTGGACAGAGGGGGAAAGGGGAAGAGGAAATTTGGCCATGATTGGGATGGGAAAAGTGGGATCAGATCCATCAATCCAACAGCTTGGCTGGTGGATTCCCATGGGAGAGGGACCTGCTCTTCCCCTTTCCCTTGGGGAGGCTCTGGGAGGAGGGATGGAAGGAATTCTCCAGCTTCCCAACCAAAAATTCAAGAAGTGCAGGAAGATTTATCCATGGCTTTCCCT
>NW_008697809.1:0-296 GCF_000695815.1 Acanthisitta chloris
TCATGTGAGGCTTTGGCCTGTGCCATCCGGTCAGGTTGCGGGACTTGCTAGGCAGGGTTGGCCAATGCTTCTGCTTTTGCATTGCCTTTAGCTATAAAGCCAGGCAAGGTGGTGCGACTGCGAATGTGCAAAATATAGTAAGGACCAGGTTGCTTCTGGATCCTTCAGCAAAGAAAATAATACATTAATAACCTCCTTTAACAATGAACAATCCAAGCATTGTACAAGATCTGCAACATAAGTGGAATCAGTTGCAATATTCAAAGCAATATCAGGAAACCAATGGAATGCCATGG
>NW_008697810.1:0-296 GCF_000695815.1 Acanthisitta chloris
GAGCTATAAATCACAGGAATTGGCATGTATACTGCCTGCAACTCCGAGGCAGCCTCCAGAGGCTTGGCTGTCTGCAAAACCAAAGCATAAAGCACAAGCTGTATGGATCCCTGGGCAGCTGGCACATGATGGCTGAGTTCTGCTCACACCTGGTTTGGGGAACACTACACCTGATCACTCCTCCAGTTGAATGGACTGTTCTGTACACTGGTAGTCAGACCTTCTGGGCCCCAGGGAAGGTGGGAGCACTGGCAGCCGTATCAAGTCAGCACTGTTGCAAATTCCTGTAGTACAGA
>NW_008697811.1:0-296 GCF_000695815.1 Acanthisitta chloris
TGAGAAAGATTTGCCTCTCCATCTCGTCCTGTTTCTAGAGAGAGATTTACTTAATGTGCAGTGTAATTTGTCTAATGTGCAACTTTGTATGTAGAATGTGCCCAGATTCAGCAGAAACAGTGGGTATAATAAAAGAGAGCACTGTGGTGCAGTGCTGTAAATCCCTCTGTAATTAAAAATACTCAATTAGTCAATGTTAGTGCAGTCAGGAGACACCACTAGCTGAAAAGCAGGGATATATGGTGAGAGCTTTCAGTGCAGGACAGAGAAACTGGGTCTGTGTTCCTCTGTGTGTG
>NW_008697812.1:0-296 GCF_000695815.1 Acanthisitta chloris
GGGTCATTGTTCTGAGTGCCTATTCCAGTGGAGAAGGACTCTGAAGCTCGAGTGTTCAAGTTTAATTTAACAGCCTGTGAATGCTTATTGTCACATTTGTTCAAGTCCTTGCTTTTTCTTTTTAGCAAAAACTCCTTTTCCCTAATTTATTTGCCTTTGTAGCTGACTTGGGACATGAACCTTTCCCTGTGAACCAGTGGGCACTTTGGGTGTGTTGACTCCTCAGACATTACTTCCCACACTTAATGCCCTCGTTAGGAGCTGTAAATACATCAGTTTTAATCAAATCAGTGTAG
>NW_008697813.1:0-296 GCF_000695815.1 Acanthisitta chloris
GTGATGTGGTGACAATGTTCAGGTAAGGGAGGCATTGGGTTGTTCAGTACATAGTTGTCCTGCTATGCCTTTCATGTAAGTTGTGTATTCAGCTCAGGCAGCTGCTGGGAATTTCTGAAGTGTGCTCAGCTGTTTCTTTATACAATTTTCATGGTTCTCTGCAGTGTGGATTTCAGTAAGCCAGTACAGAGTGCTTCTACCTACTCCAGAGTGCAGCTAGAGCCTGTAAAATCTGGCAAGGCACAAATCCTACTTTCCTGGTGGGATATTGACATGGACCCCTCTGGGATGATAAA
>NW_008697814.1:0-296 GCF_000695815.1 Acanthisitta chloris
CGCTTTCGATTTAAAGAGCTCTATGAAAGGACTTAAAAGGAAGTTTAAATTGCTAAATTAAAAATGCAGGGCGCTCTACATGGTAGGAATTTCCATCGTGCTTATGTTTTATGTAAAACAATTCCGGACGCCCCAGCTCCAAAGTTTATTTGCTATAATTAAGGTGTGCACGTACCACCGTCCTCACTTCAGGAACCAGACCATCCTTACCAACACGGCGTAAAAATAGACCTGCGTAACTCCTGGCGGATTCTCGTTTCGGGAGCCTTCTCCTCCTCCTCTCCGCGCTCCCCACG
>NW_008697815.1:0-296 GCF_000695815.1 Acanthisitta chloris
GTATCATGGCATTAATTCAAAGTAATTATTAATCAGAATGTGGTCTACAGCCTTCAAATATTTTGCCCTACGTTTTCACTTAAAGCAACCAAAGGAGGCAGATGGCTTGCTTGCAGTTACAATGTCCCTATGACTATTTATTGAACTATTGAAAAAAACCTTACTCTAGTCGAAAAAGACCCTATTGATGCTCATGAAATTGAAACAAGATCTCAGAGCAGATTTTGTTGTACATAAACATTTTGCAGTTAACAATACAGTAGTCAAGTCAAGGCACATAAGCATCAAGGTATTCT
>NW_008697816.1:0-296 GCF_000695815.1 Acanthisitta chloris
ATGTTGCATCAGTAGGCACTGTTGGCATAGCAACCACAATATTTGTTTGTCATTATCTGGAATTTAACAGAGAAAGCAGCAGTTGGGAATAAAAAAGTAACTCACAAAATGCTGCATTTCTGCCCACCTAAGCTTAAACCTGAGGAAAGGTGAATGACATCTGAGTGCATGGTTTCGTATTCAGTTTATGAAATAAACCCAGTGAAATTAAATTAGATGACCAGATGAACCCCTGGTGATCTCCCCAGGGAGATCACAAAAAATTTCTGATTGCAGTTAAACAATAGATACTGCAG
>NW_008697817.1:0-296 GCF_000695815.1 Acanthisitta chloris
TGGGAGGGCACTGGGGGATACTGGGGGGACATTGGGAGAGGATTTGAGGCCACTGGGGAGGAGATGGATAATGGACAGGTGGGTGAGGGACCATGGCTGGAGGAGATGGATGATGGACAGGTGGGTGAAGGACCATGGATCAGGAGATGGATGATGGACAGGTGGGTGCCAGTGGTTGATTTGTGGGTGCTAGTTGGCCATGACACCCTCACCCAGTCCCATCTCTTCTCCACCACATCTCCAGATGAACCAGAAGTGTCATCTGAACCCTCTGAGGAGACCTTGGAGCCCTCAGA
>NW_008697818.1:0-296 GCF_000695815.1 Acanthisitta chloris
TGTTGGTTTTTTTAAAAAAAATGGTTCTGAAGAACTTTCATGCTCCAGATCATTGGGTTGCTTGGCTGAAGCAAATCAAACTTTCCTGACTGAACAGTTTTGAGCAGACTAGCCAGACTAGTTAAATATTATATGGCTGTATATCTTATTTAGTAGTGGTGCCTTGATTAACCACATATCCTGCTTTTCAAGAATAAGCTATTTCACATAATGTACAGATAAATCCATACTGTTCTTGAACTAGAACTCAGAATAAAAATCTTTGACACAAAATCAGCATATCTAGATCCTAGTCA
>NW_008697819.1:0-296 GCF_000695815.1 Acanthisitta chloris
GCTCAAGGCTTCATCCAACTTGGCTTTCCAAATCACTCAGCTTTCACCACCTTCTGCCTCCTTACTCGCAGGAGGCGACCCGAGAGCACGGAGAGGACACATGGGGGCCCGTGGGATGCAGGCTGCCCGGCCCCAGCTGGAGCCAGCGGCGCAGGGGAAGCCCTGAGCAGCCTTTCCTGTCCTGTGCTGACTTGCTCCGTTGGGAAGATGAAGGCAGCGAGCTTCTGCCGGCGTGGGCAGCAAGGGAGCATGCTCGGAGCGGACAGGCTCCGCGGGGACTTTCGGTGCCGAGCTCC
>NW_008697820.1:0-296 GCF_000695815.1 Acanthisitta chloris
TGGTATTCCACAGACTTCACCGGATGGACCTGTGAGGGTGCTGGCACTCGCCAGGACAACAGCACACTGCAGAATCAACAGACATCACCACCTTTGCTCCCAGAGGGTCACAGCTGATGTAGAGGGGACAGAGCAGAGCTGTGCACTGCCAGGGGCAGCCCCACCCCCCCGACCAGGTACCACATACCTGCGCTGCGTTGGCTTAGGCAGACTGGGGGGAATGTTTTCCCAGAGGTGCTGTGCTTCAGCCTGATTTCTCTCAGCAACCTTCCGCATCTCCTGAAATTAACCAGAGT
>NW_008697821.1:0-296 GCF_000695815.1 Acanthisitta chloris
TTCCCCTAGAAGGGGCAAGGTCTGAAGTTTTTCATTTACTTCTGTAGTAGTCTAGCAGTGGTCGTTGTTCTCTAAAGAGAACAATTTTCTATTTTAGTTTTGTGTTTATGTTTCTAAACCATGAGCTGAACCAAGAGATTGCAGAAGTGCTTGCTCCAAGGCTTCCTGTGCTTTCCTCTTGGTCCTGAGAACCTTGCAGGAAAATAGATGTTATTTCAGACTCTTTTAGAAGACCCTGGGTTATAATCTGTCAGGGAAGAAGAAAGTTTATACAGTTGAAGCAGTTTCATCTCAGA
>NW_008697822.1:0-296 GCF_000695815.1 Acanthisitta chloris
TGATTCTAATCTACCTGATCCAGAGATGACTACTTTTTAAGGATCCCTGGTACAGGCTCTAATGCTAGTACACAGGAGGGCTTCAAAAGTGCTGTTGCCTGGCCTATACCAGGCCATGGACTAAGTCTGTGGGAGGAGCAGGGACACGCAGAATAAACTCTGCTAGGCTATTAGCCCAGGTAAGATCAGATACTTTTCCAGCTGCAGCAGCATCACCTTTGCCATAGTCTAAGGCTGTTGGTATATGTGCCTTTTTTTTCTTCTCCCCAAAGTAAGACACACCTGTACTGGCATGA
>NW_008697823.1:0-296 GCF_000695815.1 Acanthisitta chloris
GTACCACAGCTGTTATTGCAGAGTACTGTGGGAATGGCACAAAGACATTTGTTTCCCTCAGAAGAGTGGAATTTTACATTCACGGGTGACTCCTGTGCAGTGCAAATCGGTGCAGATAAAAGGAATGCCCTTGGCTACAAAAAATGGGAATGCACAGAAGGAAAACTCCTGCCCCGTGGATCGCTTCGGGTTGCTGCAGATAGCTCAGAGCAGAGTGCTGCCCACCAGTTTCTTTGACAGATCATCACTTGCATCTCATTTACACAGGAATCATTTGATTCCTGTGGCTGGCACGG
>NW_008697824.1:0-296 GCF_000695815.1 Acanthisitta chloris
AAATACCAGCACCTTGAAAGGGGTTCTTAATTTGGTCAGGATCTGGAAGTATATGGTCGAGGTAGTTCTGTTGATTTCTAAACTAAATCCTCCAGTTGTGTAAGCTTGTGTTTTAGCCGGTCCCATTGCTAACGGAAAAGCTGAAGATTCCTTCTCTTTCCTGACAACCAAAATATCTGCTCTTTCAGGCACGATCCCAAGTAGATCCCCATTGGCCTTAGCCTCTGCCACTTTAAACCCCAAGATCATTGATGCAATTTCTGATGTGAAATCTAACCAAGGGAAGGGGTTCTCAT
>NW_008697825.1:0-296 GCF_000695815.1 Acanthisitta chloris
CCATTGGATGATTCCACTGACCAGACACCAGAGAACAACTGGGAGGTAAATGAGCAATCACTTACTCCAGAGGAAATGTTGTAAGTTAGAGCAGGGTTTGTCCTAATTCCTGTGTTTTACTGACTAGGAACCAGTGGCTTGAGGGCATGAAGCTCTGTATAACATGACTAATTCCACATGCAATTCACTTACCTCACTCAGAGCATGTTAAAAGCTTTTCTGAGAAGAGACTGGAAACCTTTTATGTGGCTATCGGAGGGACGGAAAGGAATAACTTGATGCTACCTGAGAAACAC
>NW_008697826.1:0-296 GCF_000695815.1 Acanthisitta chloris
TCTAGGATTTGCTGGGACTGCCTGGTTTATTCCTAGGGTTGATACTGGTTTTCCCTTACACTTTACATCCAGCAAGGGAAAATGGAGATAGTTTTTCTATAATGTTAATTTAAGGAGGGCTCAATGTTCTCTTTTTAAAACAAACCAAGGACTAGTGAAAAGGGAGAATGGTGACTTTTAAAATGCAAAGTGTGTGCGTAAAGCTTTGCTTTTAAGCATTTCTTTTCCCAGTTCCAAGGCAAACATCATTATCTGTAGCTGTGAATAGTCCCCCAGTCTGCTCTAGATAACGTCTG
>NW_008697827.1:0-296 GCF_000695815.1 Acanthisitta chloris
CATTGCAAAAGGGTTGGACAGGATGACCTTTATAGGCACTTTCCAACTCACACTATTTTATGATTATGGTGGGTCATAGATACTGGGTAGTGGGAGCTGGGTGTGCATATGGAAAAAGCAGTGTAAGATGACTGTAATGTGCCTTGCTGGATTTCTGCTGTTATATCACAATCTGTGAATAAGAGGAGATGCAGAAGTGCCATATCAGCCCACTGAATCCTGTCATCACTAATGGTGACATTGTGGATGCCTTCACCTACAGTAAAGGAGACTCATGGTTGAACACAGCATTTTTT
>NW_008697828.1:0-297 GCF_000695815.1 Acanthisitta chloris
AGTATCTTAGAAGATCTGTTAATTTGTTTATAAACTGTGTGGAGTGTAAAAACTCAACTCAGTAAGAGCTATGAAATTAAAGAGTTCTAAATCTAAATATGTTGAAAAACTGAGGCTGAAATAGCCATGCATATAATTTCAGCCAAACTAATTTTCATATAAGCATTTGGAAAGAAGAGGAGTGGAAAAGCAGGAGCAGCTCTGGGGGAAGAGAAGCTGGACTTGCTTTGCATTTATCTTGTCTAGATATATAGGTCTGTATGTTCCGTATTGTGGAAGGTCAAATAAGTGAAATTT
>NW_008697829.1:0-296 GCF_000695815.1 Acanthisitta chloris
GTGAGTCTGTGGCTAGCAATTCTCCTCTTGAAACTAAAAGGAGATCAGAAAATCTTAGTTCTCTGCTGAAAAGCAATACCCAAATTTTGCTTCTCTATTCTTGTAAGTGTGTGTTAGCCATGAAAGACACATGCATCAGGGCTGGCTGCACTGTCTTGGGAGTGTCCTTCCGAGCACTGTTGCAGTTGGTTGGTATTTGGAGCAGTAATTACTTGTGACTCACCTTACTCATTGGCATTGTTTTCCTTGAGTTACACTAACCTCACCTTAGTAACCTTCTTTTTCTTATTTTTTTT
>NW_008697830.1:0-297 GCF_000695815.1 Acanthisitta chloris
CCTTGCCATTGGCCATCCTGGAAAGCATAGCTGAAGAATTTTTGGAGTCAGAGTGGAATATTAATGGAAAGGGTAAGAAAACCTAACTTCTCCTTGTGATTTGCTGCATTAGATGGGGGACAGGAGTCACTTTGCATCCACACACTATTTCTGGAGTCAGACTGCTTGTGACCTGAAATGTGCTGATGCTCAGGTAACTGATCTTGGGAAAAACATGGGCCCATAACAGGCATGAAGGAAAATCTCTAAGAGAAGGTTTAAAATAGATGCAGCTGATGAGCTCCACTAGAGCTGCTG
>NW_008697831.1:0-297 GCF_000695815.1 Acanthisitta chloris
CTGGCATAGACATTCCAAAGTTCTCAGGAAGGCCCAGGCATGGTGGGCAGCCTTTATAATGATCATCCCCACTGAAATAAGTAATCTATTGGGCTGTAACTTCTTGAATATAGAAGCTAAAACTATTTGAAAGATGTCGGTGTGTTTGGGGAGTTGGGCAGATTCTTCATCACACAAATCAAGGTCAGTCCATAGTGTCCACATACCGACTAACTTGTTCTAAGTTTGCATTGCTATATGTGCTGTGTTGACTGGCACGGATATTCATAAGAGCTAAGAATTGTTAAAACAATTAAC
>NW_008697832.1:0-297 GCF_000695815.1 Acanthisitta chloris
ACGCTTAATTAATTCTAATGCAAAGACAAACTCAGTCATTTGTTTTAAAATGTGAAACAAACTCCAAATTGAGTTTTCAGCTTTGTTTTTGTATTTATTTTAGTGATGTAGAACAAGAGTTGAACATTCAAATAAACAGGAAATATAAAAAACAGCTTCATTAAAATGAAGCTTCTGCATATTATCATTTAAAAAAATTAATCCAGAGAGAGAAGTTATTTTGGTCCATAGGAATATAAGAATTAGAGCCAAAGTCTTCTGTGGCTTTTATCTTCTATGACAGCTTGTTGTGGGTTA
>NW_008697833.1:0-297 GCF_000695815.1 Acanthisitta chloris
TTTCTAAAGGCAGCTATGCTGATAATTACAAGTAAGCTCACATATAGAGAAAATCAAGAAAAGAAAAACAAAATCATAATTCAGACAAGAAAGGCAAGGAAGCATTAGAAGGCAAAGGTTCGTCAGAGATACTCAACAGGAAGTCTTGTTCTTTTCTGCACACACTGAAATTCATCCTTGGGAGCACCTGGAAGTCACTGAGGTCTCAAGCTGCAAGTGTGGCCCTAAAGTCTTGCTCTGGACTACGCAGCAGGGAGGTTCATTTCAAGAGCTATCACCTCTGGGCAAGTTCCTTTC
>NW_008697834.1:0-297 GCF_000695815.1 Acanthisitta chloris
TCGAGCCTGCGCTCCTCCCTCCGCAGCCACTTTCTGGATCAACCCCCAGTTCAAGATCCAGCTGGAGGAGGTGGATGACGAGGGGGACGAGGCCGGGGGGAGGGAGCCTGGCTGCAGCTTCCTGCTGGCACTCATGCAGAAGAATCGGCGCCGCGAGCGACGCTACGGCAAGGACATGGAGACCATCGGCTTCGCCGTCTATGAGGTAACGGCCTTAGCCGGTGGCCACGGGGGGCAGTTGAGGTCAAGTGGGGTCAACTAGGGTCAACTCAAGTCAACTGGGGTCAACCAGTGTCA
>NW_008697835.1:0-297 GCF_000695815.1 Acanthisitta chloris
AATCCTCAAGAGAATAAAGCACCGTGTTCCATGGTGATGGAGCATCCATCATTGCCTGCTCACAATTCCTCCTTTTCCTGTGCTTACAGGCAAAGCTTATGTCCAGGAAAAAGTCTGCCAGGAGTTCAGGATGCTGGGGAAGGAGAACTTCCGAACCCTGTAGGTACCTCCTGCTGTTGGTGCCCTCCCAGGACACTCAGCACCTGAGCCAAGAGCAAAAATCATTAATCTTGGAAAGGGGACAAAGGATTCACTCCCTGAAAAAAGGGGAATCCGATTGGTCTTAGCAGGAGAAGA
>NW_008697836.1:0-297 GCF_000695815.1 Acanthisitta chloris
TGGTCAGGGTAGCAGCTCCTGATCTGGGAGTGAGGGGTGCAGGTAGCCTCCTCCAAGCACAGAAGCAAACTGCTTGGGCTGCTGTCAGTGCTTCTGCTGCAGCTTTTGGTACTGGAAACGGCAAGGGGAGAGCTTGGAGTTATGCTCAGCCATTTTCCTGGGAGAGGAACATGAACCCACCTCTCCCCTTTCAGAGGGGGAGGGAAGTCACACCTTACTTTGGGCTGTGGTGCATCTCTTCTTGGTGCCAGGGTTTGGATGTGCTTCTCCAGAGCTGGGCTGGAGGGTGGCTCTGAC
>NW_008697837.1:0-297 GCF_000695815.1 Acanthisitta chloris
AATTCAGATAAAGTTTCTATATATCAGATGTTATAAAAACCCAGACATGTTGCCCAGGAGAGGACCAAGAGGAATCATTTGGCTGTCACACAGCTTCTCCATGCACCTCAGTAGCCTTCCAAACCACTGCATGGTCTTCTGTCTGGGAAGAACCAGGAGGAGGCAACTCACCTTGGAGGTGCCTCCTCCAAGTAAAACACAGCTAGAAGACTGATTAAAAATAAGGAATCAAATGGAAAATGTACTGAAAGACTCTGAGTTATCATGAGAAACACTATATTTTTAGGAAAAAAAAGG
>NW_008697838.1:0-297 GCF_000695815.1 Acanthisitta chloris
GTGTGGAAGGCAATGCTTTTGTGCCAGTGCTCTCAGCTGTAGGAAACAAAGGATTTGCAAATCACAGACTGAGCTTTTGTGTCCAAGGCCTTTGCTCTGCAAGGTTCATACACTGCTGCTCTGCATCTCAGGACAGGGACTCCGATGAAACAGCAACACATCACTTTCCTTTTGCACTGCTGCTCCACCAATTCATGCCCTTCTTCTCCAAGGCAGGCACAAGCCATCCTGCTTCCTCCTCCTACACTGCAGGGGAAGCTACTTCCTTCATTCACTTCAAACTCTTCCCATGATGAC
>NW_008697839.1:0-297 GCF_000695815.1 Acanthisitta chloris
CCTGCCGAGATCTGGGCGGTCCAGGGTGGGACAGCCTCCCCTGAGGTCCTCCCTCCCTCCCACCCCAGAACACAAGCCTCATCAACCAGAAGAAGAAGATGGAAGGAGACATCTCCCAGCTGCAGACAGAGGTGGAAGAAGCTGTCCAGGAGTGCCACAACGCCGAGGAGAAGGCCAAGAAAGCCATCACTGATGTGAGTCCCACCATGGGGGAAGAGGAGGCATCACCTCCTCCGTGCTGAGGTGGTGGAGGACACACCACAGACCTTCTGGTCTAAAGAAGGTCCAAGGAGGGTT
>NW_008697840.1:0-297 GCF_000695815.1 Acanthisitta chloris
TTACATGAAGAATACATGAAGATGGAGAAATTCTTAGGGTTCCTGCTTGTCTTTCTTTTGGCAGCCTCTGGCATTAATGAATTTTGATGAATGTGCTTCTGATGAATTGACTTCATTTGGAGTCTAAAACTATAGGAAGTAAAAGAAGAGAGAAGACGTAGAGAAGCTTCAGTTGGTAGAAGCTACTCAGTTTAATTTTGCTCTGAATTTGCAGTTAAAACACCAGAGTCTGTGTGGTGTTTGTGACAAGACTTCTTTAAAAAAATCATCTTTTTCTCTCCTTTTTTTTTTTTTTTT
>NW_008697841.1:0-297 GCF_000695815.1 Acanthisitta chloris
AAACACTGTTTAAAAGTTCATTTTTCAATAATTCATGTACTTGTATAAACTGCTCTGGAGTCAATGGCAGATTAAAAACTTCCAGTGTTGAATAATTATTCCCTTATAACTGTCTTGTAATTTTATTGCATTTTAACTCCTTAAACCACAAGATTAATGGAATCAGAAAAATATAAACAGAGTAAAAGTAAAATCCTATGTTAAAGGGCATGGAATATATTTGCTTTTCATATGTAGCATTTTGTACATGTAGCCTGTACTTTGGGACATGATAGCACAGAAAATGCTAAATCTTTA
>NW_008697842.1:0-297 GCF_000695815.1 Acanthisitta chloris
CCGAGTACAAGGGCAGAATCACCTCCCAAGGGAGATGCAATCACCTCCCAGGGAAGAGCATTAGGAAACAAGACAATCCTCCCTCACTCCTCACAGCCATAAGCTTCTGACACAAATACTTGCACTCATGTTGCAAAATTACGTTTCAAGTTAATAGACAGCAACAGCTTGCAAATTACCAGGTTAAATGCTATGTCTCTACAGATGACACACCTGGGACAGTGACACAACACTGTTGTCTTCATTGATGGCTTCGTCAACAATTAACCGATTGGGCCTGTTCTTCTGCTTCAGAAT
>NW_008697843.1:0-297 GCF_000695815.1 Acanthisitta chloris
TCTTGGAGGTTTTTTCCAACCCGGTTGCTTCTCTGATTCCCATGTTGTGAAGCTTCATTTCTTCTGAACAAACTAAGGATTTTTTCCATTAGCACTGTTATCAGGACTTGATAGAGAACCATATGACCCAACCCTACAATCACAGGGGACTGTGACAAATCTCGACCACGCTATCCCTTCACCGACCAAAACCAGACGCCTCACCTATCCCCTCTCCCCTGATCCTAGCCAACATCATGTTATACAGCCAGACGAGATTAGAACATTTCCTCACGTCTTTAAAAAAAAAAAAATCAC
>NW_008697844.1:0-297 GCF_000695815.1 Acanthisitta chloris
GAAGTGTATAAAGGAGTCTAAATTAGTGCAGTGAATCAGTATAGGTTCTGATCCTTCAGAGAATATGTGCTATAGTCTCAGGTCTGTCCTTGGTTCCAAGATTTACAGAGTATATTTTTTATATATTTCTACATACATATTCCAAGTGACTAATTCCTACAGAAGGGTTTATGGGCAGGACTATGAAATAATTCCTGGATGGAAATGTTCTTTCTAAGGTTTCCTTTCTTTTTCCTATTGTGAAGTTTTGCATGTAGTAATGAACTCTTGACAATGCCTTGCAGTCTCCATGGGATC
>NW_008697845.1:0-297 GCF_000695815.1 Acanthisitta chloris
CTCAAAATTAAAGACAAACTCCCCAAAATTAAGGAAAAAACCCCAAAATTAAGGAAAAAAACCCCAAATTTAAAGGAAAACCCCCAAATAAAGGAAAAATCCCCAAAATTTTCAAAATAAATCCAAAATTTTGTATTTTCTGACCGTTGCTCCTGCTCCTCTTGGCGCCGTCGCGCCGCGCCGATCGTTTCGGGGAATCTCCGGAGGGAAGCGAAATTCCAACGTCCTCGTACGCCTTGCGCTTCACCGCGCACTTCAACTGAGCACTGACACGGGAAAAAATGGGAAAAATGGGGG
>NW_008697846.1:0-297 GCF_000695815.1 Acanthisitta chloris
ACAACACCAAAATGAACACTGTACCATCACCCAAGTCAGTAAAACTAATAAACTTAATGCTAATGCACCAACAAACAATTCCTGAATCCAAGCAAAATTTGGAAGCCAAGAGGTCAATTTGTTCCAAACTTCTTCAAATCCCCAAGAGGTGTCATCCTGGCTAGTTCTGTGTAGTATCTTGTTTCTCTCCCAAATAGCTTCTAAATCGGTTTCAATTTCTCTTTGAAATTGTCAACTCTTCAATTGACATAAACACAACAGCTTTGGTTCATAATGGCACAAACACCTCCTTCCTTC
>NW_008697847.1:0-297 GCF_000695815.1 Acanthisitta chloris
GGAATGTTCAGGCTATGTGATTCGAGGTGATGATGATGCTGATGATGCTGAGGATATTAAGAGGAGGTCGGGAAGGAGCTAAGAGCCATCCCTGCTGTGTCCCCCCAACGCTCACAGCTCGGGGGGCTGCGTTGCCTTGTCTTAGGCTCCAGAGCTCCATCTATAGCCTCACGGTCGTGACGTCGAGTTCACAGCAAAGGGCGAATCGAAACCCACCAGGATTTTCGGTTCTTTGTTTCTCTCTCTCTTTCTGACTCGTTGGGGGATGCGATTGGTACCCAACACACCGTGGGGGGA
>NW_008697848.1:0-297 GCF_000695815.1 Acanthisitta chloris
GCTGAATTTCTCAGTTGAGACAAGATGTAGAATTGCTGAAGAGCAATAGCAAATCAACTGACCACATGGTTTGTGGCATCGTAGTGAGACATGCAAACCATTTTATAGCTAATCCACAGAAGAAGGTTTATGCTCCACGACAAGTCCAAATAAGGTTTTACATGGATTCATAAAACAAGCAGAGAAATAAGCTTACCTTAATTTTCAAATTTTTTTCCTTCAGGCTGTCATCAGCCACCTGTTCAGCATTGCCCGAGTTCTCATTGTTATTCAGGTTTACCTGAACAGACATATCAT
>NW_008697849.1:0-297 GCF_000695815.1 Acanthisitta chloris
AGCCAACTTATGGAGCTGTCCTTGTACTTCTGTGAGCAAACACTGCTGCAGGACGAGATGTTCCAGCCTTTGTCTCTGTCCCTCCAGTTTCTTTCCCCTCTCCCCTCCAGCTCATGTTTTTGGGCCATATGAGAAGCTCCCAGAGTTATAACTGTCAAATCAAATGAAGAAGAGGATAATATGGGTCCACAAAAATCAAAATTATAGTCAGATGCAGTGTTGTGTTGAGGGCTATAGGGCAGGGCAAGGATGCCATCAAGCCTGAGAACAGGAATACTGCACACAGTTCTGCTGCCC
>NW_008697850.1:0-297 GCF_000695815.1 Acanthisitta chloris
TGTGCAGGTGGGGGGCACAGGTGTGTGTGGTGGGTACAGGGCACCCCTGGGCATCCCTGGGTGCCCCATGGCACCCCTGGCAGGTGTGCTGACAGCACACACGTGTCCAGGTGTGCTGGGCACACATATGTGCAGGTGTGCTGAGGGCACACATGTGTCCAGGTGTGCTGGGCACATGTATGTGCAGGTGTGTCAGGGTACACGGACAGGTGTGTTGGGGCACACGTGTGTGTGCCTGACATGTGTCAGGTGTGTACAGCTGTGCCAGGGCACACACGTGTGCAGGGAGGTGTGTAC
>NW_008697851.1:0-297 GCF_000695815.1 Acanthisitta chloris
TTTTTAACTCATCACTAAACACTGCAGCAGTATAAAGCTACACAGGGGTATGGAATATGGTTATCTGCTCACAACAGTAATCAGGTGTCCTCCATTTAATGCAGATGTTGTGCTTGTTGCACAAAGCCACATAAGCAGAAAGTGCATCACACTCATAATTCCAAAAATAAGTGCCGTTGATCCACATCTTCTCACAAAATTCCAGTGGTGACACCTAGGAACATATTGCAATTGGGAATTAACAAGTACAAGGATTTTTTTGCAATCAAAATAAATCATTAATTATGAGAAATAATA
>NW_008697852.1:0-297 GCF_000695815.1 Acanthisitta chloris
AAAAAAAGGGATATTTAAGAAAAATCTTGATTGCAGCAACTGTAAGTCATTTTGCCTCTCTTGTAGGAACAGTACTTGCTCAGTATTTGTTAGTTAAGGTTCTTCTCAGGTGAACAGACAAGAATAAAAGGAAGAACAGTAACACAAACATCACATTGCAGTGTCTGTTCACTGTGTAATGCAGCTACAGAAACATCATATTCACATCCTTATTTATCTCAGTGAATAATAAATAATCAAATTACATGGAGATGGCAATGAAGAAATATCAGCTGCTGGAATTATCCTTATTCTTAG
>NW_008697853.1:0-298 GCF_000695815.1 Acanthisitta chloris
CACTGCTATCACCACTACTCCTACCAGCAGCAGCAGCAGCAGCAGCGATGCTTTGCCGGATGCACCTTGCCCCATTCGCCTCCAGCTCCCTGGCCAGCCGCCTGGGCACGGTGAGGACCCTCTGGCCACACGCAGAGACCATCTTCACTGAGCTGCAGCAGGAGATGGAGAAAGCTCGGGAATTCATGAGCAGCTTCGAGCAGCTCCTGAACAACCACGGAGCCATCGCCGCGGAGCACACCCCGAGCACCGGCACGAGCCTGGCCCAGACCTCCGGGGAAGGCTTCTCCATCTGCCA
>NW_008697854.1:0-298 GCF_000695815.1 Acanthisitta chloris
CCAGGTCAGTGTTGCCAAGACTTGATGTTCCTTCTCCACAGAGCAGCAGGCTCTTCTCTGATGAGGGGTTCCTCTTTCCCAGATGCAGGACTTGGCATTGATCCCTGCTGAATTTCACAGTGTTCCTCTCCGTCCAGTCTTCCAGACTCTCACTCTGAATGGCAGCCCTGCCCTTGAGTGTATCAACTGCTCCCCCTGACACCACCACCAATTTGTGCATCTTGATGAGAGTGGCCTCCATGGCCTCCTTCCTCCAGGTCATAGATGAAGATGTGAAGAAGGATAGATCCCAGGATAG
>NW_008697855.1:0-298 GCF_000695815.1 Acanthisitta chloris
AGCAGGAGAGAGTTACTTTTTGAAGCAGGTGTGATGATCCTCTTTTTGTTTCAAAAACCACTTAGCTGTGCCTTATCAAAGCTGAAACCTGCATTTTCTTGAACTTTCAGGTTTTATACCCAAAAACATTTAGACCATCACACTACAATCAGTTTTATTTCGACTCAGACAGGAGTACACACTAAAGATATATTTTTCAAGAAAAACTTCAACATCCATTCAGATTTCAGTTCGACAACTCCCCCTTTTCTAACAGAACTGAAAGACTGGCATTTTAGCACATCTAAGCAATCACTTA
>NW_008697856.1:0-298 GCF_000695815.1 Acanthisitta chloris
GCCCAGAGATGATTTATGGAGAGATGGAGTGGGATGATTCCTACCTTCCATGCTGCTCAGGAGAACTTTATCAGCCTTTAGGAAGGGCCTCATGGGGCCTGTGCTCTTTCCCCATCTTTCCTTCAATCAACCCACCCAAAACAGTTCAAAGAACCTGCTAAGGAATAAGCCCAGGCACCAGTCCATGCTCAGGGATGACCTGCTGGAAAGTACCTCTGCAGAGCTGGTGGTCCTGATATACAACTTGTGTAAAAGTCAGCAGGGTGCCCTTGTGGATGGGAAGGCCAGTGGTATCATG
>NW_008697857.1:0-298 GCF_000695815.1 Acanthisitta chloris
GGATCTGGTGGATTTGGGGTCTGAGGGGGTTTGGGGTCTGGAGGATTTGGGATCTGAGGGATCTGGTGGATTTGGGATCTGGGGGACCCTGATGGGTCTCAGATTTTTGGAGCTGTGAGTGGATTTCTCACCTGTTTCCATGTTGGTTTTCCAGGAGCCTTGTCCCGAAAAAGCCACTTTGGCTAAAGTTGTGCCAACCCCCAACAACGGATCCGTGGAACTGGTTCCGCTCCACAGGGATCAGGTGAGGCCATGGGGACACACCTGGAACTGGGGACACACCTGGAACTGGGGGGAC
>NW_008697858.1:0-298 GCF_000695815.1 Acanthisitta chloris
GGACAGGGACACTGTCACCTGGGGCTGCCACCTGGGATTGTCACCTGGGCCTGGCACCTGTGAGCAGCACCATCCCCTGTGACCCATCACCCCTCAGTGCCAGGGCAGGGAGGGGTGACCAGGTAACACCCACATCACACCTGTGCCCTGGGGGAGACACATCAATGTCACCTGTGCCCAGCACCTGTCACACAGCACCTGGGACCGGTTTGAGGGCACAGAGGAGGTGAAGGACCATCTGTAACAATCCAAAACGGGGGTGAAGTACACGAGGGGTGTGAGGGTGTGTAAGGGGTGA
>NW_008697859.1:0-298 GCF_000695815.1 Acanthisitta chloris
GGCCACCCGTGGCTTGCTGCGAGCCGCCCGAGGAGCAGGGAATTCTTGTGCTGCGCTGCTCGCCCCAGCCGCAGCCCCTTGCCTTGAGCCAGCGCTGCCACCACTCACTGTCTGTCCCTTCCTCGGGGTCCCAAGCTTCAGCACTTTGCGCCCCGTCCGTGGCACACGTGCCGTGGTCCCCGCACACCTCCCGCGGGAGTGGCAAGTGCTCGTATCTTATCTATTAGACCTATTTTTTAGCTACTGTAACCCACCAAAACTGGCCACGAAACATGTAACAGTGGCTAATGTTCAACTC
>NW_008697860.1:0-298 GCF_000695815.1 Acanthisitta chloris
AGGGACCCTAACACACATTTTTTGCTCTCTTTTCCAGGGATGGAGGGATGTGTGTACAGCTGGGAGCAGCAGGAGCCCAGCACAGCCTCGTGGGGATAGGTGTAAAGGTGGTTCTCCTGAGGACACAGCGGGACCCCCTGAGATCCTGGAGGAACGTGGGGTCTCACTGGGAAGAGGAGTTTCCCTTCTGCCTGCCCAGTCACCTACTGTGTTTCCAGGGATCTGTACCAGGATCTGGGGCTTGGAGCCTGGAGGTGTATTAGTGCCGTGGGATTGCTGGAGAGCCTGACAGCGATGG
>NW_008697861.1:0-298 GCF_000695815.1 Acanthisitta chloris
TGACCCAGTGCAGGTGTTAGGGTCTGTCAGGGCTGTGGAGGCTGGTCAGGCAGTCCCACTTCATTAAGCATGTTAATCTTAGGGTTAATTACCTTCTGCTGGGGACTGAGGGGTTGGGATGGGTTGGATTATAAAGGGTGAGGTCTGGTACTATTCTCCCGCGGGAATGAGAGCAGCTCCAGGAGAGACTCAGCTGCTCTGGGCCTCGCGGCTCATCGGGATAACAACTCAAACCCTGGGATAACTCTCCTTAACCGAGCAAACTCTCCGTTTTAGGTGCTGCTGGTGAACATCCAGC
>NW_008697862.1:0-298 GCF_000695815.1 Acanthisitta chloris
GAAACCGAGTCCCGTCCCGACCTGCCCTGCGGACACCGGGGAGGGACCGGGAGGGACCGGGGAGGGACCGAGGGATGGACGGGGGATGGACCGGGGAGGGACCGGAGCGGGTCTGGGAGTCCGACAGGGGATGGAGCGGAGAGCGTCCCGCAGCCCCGGGGGATGGACCGGAGTGGGACCGGCAGCAGGACAGGGGGATGGACCTGGGAGGGTTCGGCACCTGCGGGGGAAGGACAGGGGGATGGACATGAACCGCGTCCAGCACCGGGGAGAGACCGGAGCGGGTTCGGCAGCACCG
>NW_008697863.1:0-298 GCF_000695815.1 Acanthisitta chloris
TCTTCTTTTGAGTTTTCTTTTTTCAGCTTCATGCAGAAAAGGTTCACTTAGTTATTCCTTATTTTATCAGAGACTCATTTCTAGTCACATTCTCCTTAAAGTTCAAGTAGTTCCTAATGCAGGTACCTCACAGTACATACAATGCCCTCATATAGCCAACAGTTCGAAAAGAGTACTTTCAAGAAAACCAAGATGATGCAGAAATGATGCTTCCTATTCACCAGGCAACTGACTCCTCCTTAATCTAACTGTCCTGCTTTAATTTAGAGGCCTTTACTTGCAGAAATCTTATCTTTTA
>NW_008697864.1:0-298 GCF_000695815.1 Acanthisitta chloris
GAACACCTAAGTTGCTTCTTTGAAGACCCATCTTATTGACAAGAGAAGTTCTGAGGCTGGAGGGGATTTGTGCCCCACAACTTGGGGCTGTGGCTGGAGTTGTTGATCAGTTCAGTAACTGCTGCACAGTCTTGCAAACCAGCACTCCTGTCCCTGCTGTCAGGACACCAGTTATCCTGCCGTAACAAACCGATTGGCTCACTCCCATATTTAGCCAAGTCTTTTTCTCCCCATCCAAAGCAGATGTGCTCCCTGCCTGGGCCGTTCTCCAAGATTACACCTACTCAGGTCAACCCCT
>NW_008697865.1:0-298 GCF_000695815.1 Acanthisitta chloris
GTGGGCTGTGAACTCGAGAGGAGCCAGCAAACTTGCAGAGAGGTTTGCCACACAAGGTCACATCCATGACAGGCACGTCCAGCACCCCCAGCCATTCAGCACAAGCAGCAGGTCTGGAAACCACATGTCACCATGTAAGGGAAGCAGACAGCCTGAGAGAAGAGCTCATGCATCAACCATTGCTGCTGACTCCTTAGCAAAGGCTTTTTTGACAGGTTTTCCACCTACAGACTCCATCCCTTTCCATGCTCAGGGACTCTGTTCCTCTGCAGTGCTGAAACCCTCACAGTTCTATCAC
>NW_008697866.1:0-298 GCF_000695815.1 Acanthisitta chloris
ACATTGGCTACTATGGACAAATCACAGCTCTAAATGACTGTATATACCGCAACATGCAAAGGAGCAAGTTTGTGGTTCTCAATGATGCTGATGAAATAATTCTTCCCCTTAAGGACCCAGACTGGAAAACAATGATGAGCAGTCTTCAGGAACAAAATCCAGGGACCGGCATTTTCCTCTTTGAGAACCATATCTTCCCAGAAACCATATCTACTCATGTGTTCAACATTTCATCCTGGAATACTGTGCCAGGTGTTAACATATTGCAGCATGTTCACCGAGAGCCTGACAGGAAAGA
>NW_008697867.1:0-298 GCF_000695815.1 Acanthisitta chloris
GCTGAGAACATACCAGTTTTGGTGACTGCTGAGCAGTGCTTGCATGACATCCAGGCCTTCTCCTTCTCTCACTGGGCATCCCCAGCATGCTGGGGAGGGACAAGAAGCTGGCAGTGGACAAGATGGGGATGTTCAAGAAGCTGGGGATGGACAAGATGGGAATGAACAAGAAGATGGGGATGAACAAGACAGGGATGGACAAGCAGCTGGGGGTGGACAAGAAGATGGGGATGGACAACAAGATGGGAATGAACACAGCCAGGACAGTCTTCCCAGACTGACCAAAGGGATATTCCAT
>NW_008697868.1:0-298 GCF_000695815.1 Acanthisitta chloris
GGCCTCGGTGCAGTTGATGGCGGGATCCTTGATGCGGAACCAGTTGTCGGCGTACCAACCGATGAGGAACCAGACGTACTTCTTGCCGTAGAGTTTCTCCTTGTAGACCTGGAAGAGTCAGTTGGGTCTTCAAGTCAACCCCTCCCAACATCCTTTGGGTCCAAAGTTCTTCATCCCATCCCATGGAGGTGTCACCTTCACTCAGCCACTCTGCTCTTCTGGCCAAAGTTCAGGCCAGTCGGGCTTCAACTCATGGGTTTGGTCAACGTTCCCATCATCCATCCATCCAACCATCTCC
>NW_008697869.1:0-299 GCF_000695815.1 Acanthisitta chloris
GCAGCTGTTGTTGGTGGATTGGTGAATCGTTCAAGGGAGTCAGCTGTTGTTGGTGGATTGGTGAGATCTGGAAAAAACACATATGGGAGTGAAAGAGGGCAAGAGCCATGGTGTCAGGGCACTGACTGGAAAACCACAGAGATCTTCTATAGCCCTGTTCAGAGAGGATAGGCTGCCATGCTCCCCTTTCTCCCCAAGGGTGTCAAGCCTCATTCCCAGCCTCCTCTGTGCAGGAGGAGACCCCTGTGAGGCACTTTCTGCCTTCTGAGCCGATCCCACTCCTGCAAGGTACTCACTGG
>NW_008697870.1:0-298 GCF_000695815.1 Acanthisitta chloris
CTAATGGAGAGCAGTAATGGGCATTTATTGATGTATCTCCTAAGGTTCATAGGTGATTCAGGGGAGGAAGGCACATAGTGGCCAAAACAAGGCCCCAAATGGTCACAGTGAGAGCAAATTACTGCAAATTAACCTGCTGAGCAGAGTGAAGAGTATCTGAAGGTTTGGTAACCATAAACCCCACTGTTTTCCTGGTTTGCATAGCCTGTGATATTCCTGTGGATTTCTAAGTGGGAGCCAAGCTGTGACAAACATCCCGAGAATGCTTTGTGTAAGTGGGAGCTAAAAGCAGCTGAAT
>NW_008697871.1:0-299 GCF_000695815.1 Acanthisitta chloris
GAACTAGAAAGGTTACTCAGTCCAGCATGAAAAACAGATCAGAAATTTATTTGAGATCCTATTAACATGGTACAATATAGACTACAGTGTCCCCTTTTTCTTACACCATGTGAGAGAAACACCTTTTTAAGAATTACAGTCTGCTACAAAAGGCTGTTTTCACAAACATGCAACAGCCATTAGCTCAACTGTGAAGAGCTATTCACTATTTCACATTCAGAAATTAATTAATCAAAACAGTAAATGAGTCAACAGAAACACTTCATATGTGATTATGCAATAAGAAAAAATACCACTGT
>NW_008697872.1:0-299 GCF_000695815.1 Acanthisitta chloris
CTTGGTGGTGGTAGGAGCTTGATGTATCCAACAAGCCATAGGGGTGGGCAGAAGCAGAAGGGGGGATGCCTTCTGCAGTGGCCCTGGGTGAGACACCTCTGTCTGCTCAGTTTTCTGCTTCCAAACCTTAGGAAAGTGGTGAAAACCTATGCTCTTTGGTAGCATTTAAACATGACAGTTACAGGGCATTGCCTTCAATTTTCTGTAAGTACCATCCATCATCCAACTCCTTTCTCGCTCTCTCTGTGGTGATTCATTTTCTTCTTCCACCAGGATAGGAGGGTATTTCTGAGAAAAAG
>NW_008697873.1:0-299 GCF_000695815.1 Acanthisitta chloris
TCCTGGGTACAGTAACAAGACAATTTGGCTCTGACAACTTTTCAGTCAGGATTCCATCAGCTAGAAAGCCTAATTAAGAAATGTAGACTGGATTGTGCAGCTTGCAAAGATCTTAATAAAAAAAGCATTTGCTCTTCCTTGCCACCAGAACTTTACTGTCAGCAGCTTTTCAGCCTCATGAGATGAGTTGGGAGGGAAAAAATCATTACAGCAGTACATGAAAAAACACAATATACTATGACTGAAATTAAAAGTTGCACTAACTGGTCCCAGTGTAGACACTCAGCCCACCTTCCCCC
>NW_008697874.1:0-299 GCF_000695815.1 Acanthisitta chloris
CTGTCCCCGTCCCGGGAGCGTGTGTGTCAGCGCGGGGGAAGGGGCGGAAAACAGGCGAGGTATAAAGGACTTGGACGCAGAGTTGAAGGGATACTAAGCCAGTAAGGAGCGTCGCTGCTCTCACACACACAGTGAGTAGGAAGAACAGGGGCGAGCAGCGGCCCACGCAGGCACAAAGGGTTACAGCGAGTGCGGTGACATCAGTCTGGCACCGGTCACTGCTGGTTCTGCAGGGCCCAGAGCTCGTCAACAGCTTCGTGAATGACTCGGACACAGGACTTGAGTGGATGCTAAGCCAG
>NW_008697875.1:0-299 GCF_000695815.1 Acanthisitta chloris
GCTCAAGGCCTTATCCAACCTGGCTTGAGAACTGTCAGGCCTGGGCAAATCTACAGCCTCCCTAGGCAACCTCTTCCAGTATCTTACCACCTTCACAGTAAAAACTTTCAATGTAAGAAACTTCCTTGTCTCCTGATACTGCTTAGTCAGTTTATGACAATACAAGTGTTGCCTGCTCCAAGTTTACAGCAATGCTGACCTCCATTACTTGCTCCTAATAATTACATATTCAGGGCATCAGCAAGGAAGAATCTTTGGAATCTCATTGAATGATGACAAAATGAGAAGTGCAATGCCTC
>NW_008697876.1:0-299 GCF_000695815.1 Acanthisitta chloris
GCAGCCTTGGTTTAAGCAGGATGCAGGAGCTGGAGATCTTGGACATACTCATCTACTGAGGGAGAGGAGTTAGAAAAGGACTAACCAGACAAACAAAGGGACAGCCACGAGTTACCCAAATCCTATTGTCTGCACATTCCAGTTTTGGCTTTTTATTGACCATTGCCTGTACAATATTCTGGTACCACTGGTTACTTACAGGTCTGAACAATCATAAGTTTAGTGTCTAGAGAGGGGATTGTAGGACTACTTTGTATTTGAAACGCTGCACTGGGACATCTGAGTGTGGCTAAGCACTT
>NW_008697877.1:0-299 GCF_000695815.1 Acanthisitta chloris
ATCATCATCCCAAGGACCATCATCATCTACCCAGAACCCACCCCCATCATCCCCATCCCCCCAGGGACCACCAGGACCTTCATCACCACCCCAAAGACCATCATCATCCTCCCAGGGACCACCAACAGCATCATCAGCCTCAGGACTCCCCCAGGGACCTCTCCCAGGACCGGGACCCCCTTTGGGACCCCCGGGGCGACCGGACCCTCCTTTGTCCACACGTAGCACGGCGGCCCCGGTCAGGCTGAGCGTGGTGACGTCGAAGGCCTGGCCGAGGGGCTCCAGCCCCGGGGCCGGAG
>NW_008697878.1:0-299 GCF_000695815.1 Acanthisitta chloris
TTCCTCTTTATTAATAGATATTTTGATTTTAGAGGGTTTCCTCTTGAAAAATTTCATATGTCCTTCATTGTGTGAACTCAGGAGAGCTGGAATTTTAAAACACAGGTTAGCTGTGTGATGACAGTGTTGCAAGATTAATGATGGGATTTTGTGCCTCTTTGCCTCTATGTGAAGTCCTGCCATAGCAGCCAGTAAGTGTAATGATATTCAGCTCCTCATGCATCTCAAATACAATCAGGAAGACTGATATTATTCTCATCATTTTCAAATGGTGATACTGAGGCACAGAAAGAGGAAAA
>NW_008697879.1:0-299 GCF_000695815.1 Acanthisitta chloris
ACCCCCCAAAATGCAGAGTAGGACCCTGCAGAGTTGGATGGGAGCCTGCAGAGTTGGATGGGATCCCATAGGACAGGATGGGACCCTGTGGGGGATGATCAACCCCCGTGGGACAGAATCTGTCCTTTGTGGGGCAGAATTGACCCCGGTGGGACAGGATTGATCCCCCGTGGGACAGGATCGGTCCCTTATGGGGCAGAATTGACCCCGGTGAGGCAGAAGTGACCCTGGTGGGGCAGGATTGATCCCCCGTGGGGCAGGATCGGTCCCCAGTGGGGCAGAATTGACCCCGGTGGGGC
>NW_008697880.1:0-299 GCF_000695815.1 Acanthisitta chloris
GAGTGGGAGACACATCCCAACTGATCCATGTGAAACATCCCCAGGAATGAGTCTCCACCCCTCAGGGTAGTGAGGCCACATCCCAAGAGCTCCATGGGAACCCGGGGGGAGGTGTGGACTCAGCGCCGTGGACACACCTCTTCCAGTTTGTCAATGATCATCGCGAAAGCTTTGAAGATGGCGTTGGTGGGTCCCGCGAGGGTGATGATCCTCTCGGGGCAGTTCCCTTCCGAGATGTTGATGCGAGCACCACTCTGCAGGAGGCAGAACACGCGGCTCAGCGCTCCTGCTCCGTCTCC
>NW_008697881.1:0-299 GCF_000695815.1 Acanthisitta chloris
TGGGACAGTTAGAAAGGACAGAGGAAAGGGAATGACACTTCATCCTATATTTGTCACTCCCAGATTCTGAGCTGCCTCAAGGTAAAATCCTCAGCAAGATCTGCGGTAGTGCCTGACAGTTTCCTCAGTGCTGTCCACAAGCTGTTCTGCAGCCCTGGGCTAAGAGAGCATACTGCTCTAATCTTTACCAAACAAGAGGGAACAAGGCAACATACGCATGCTACTCCTTCGTGGAGCAATCTTAGTCCTCACTCTGCTCTCTGTATACATCTGGAAAGGCTGTGCCAGGATTCTCTTGT
>NW_008697882.1:0-299 GCF_000695815.1 Acanthisitta chloris
CACCTATGGAAGCCTGCAACATTGTTAATTCCTGTCCTGCTTGTCAGGGCTTTGCTCCACCACCACAGATGGGTGTTAATTCTTGAGGTCCACAAGCCTTGCAGATATGGCAAACAGATGTCACACATGTGCCAGAGTTTGATCGTTTGAAATATGTGCATGTGTCCATTGGCACATATTCCTCTGCCTTGTGGGCATCAGAATACACTGGGGAAAAGAGCCATGACACCATTGCCCACTGGCAAATGGCTTTTGCAGTGCTCAGTGTGCCAAACACTGTGAAAACAGACAATGGTCCA
>NW_008697883.1:0-299 GCF_000695815.1 Acanthisitta chloris
GTGCAGCACACAGGCATGGGGTGGGTTTTCCTGCTTTTCTCCTGCTTCTGTCTGCAATGGCTCTCAGTGTGCTGTGGATATCCTAGGCTTCAGTTCCTTTGGGACAATCAGCATGTGATAATCCATGCTGTACTTCCATTAACTATCCCTGACATGGTTCAGAGGTAGCAAACCAGGATTTCTTCCACCCTTTTAAGCCGCCAACTCAACTAGAAAAGAAAATCACAGTCCAAACCTCTTCTTCGTTGCAAAGTGATGAAACTTTGCAGAGGATTACAGCCCTAGAGCCTATAATAACT
>NW_008697884.1:0-299 GCF_000695815.1 Acanthisitta chloris
ACACTGAGCTCTTTCCAGTCCAGCTGCAGTGCTGGAGAGCCCAAACTGCTAGAAAAGCAGGGCTAGGTGAGACTAAGCCTTCTCAGAGGAGTGCTCTGACACCATCTGCCTTCAAGTTTGGACACCCATCAGCTCAAAACTGGAAGGAAAGGCAGGAAGGGTAAGGGAGGTTGTCAAAACCTGTCAGTTCCTGGAAAAGGGGCACTGCTGGACTAGTCATGCCTTTGAAAGGGTAATGCTATGGTCAGCTCTGAGCACAAAAGATGATGTGTCCCGCAACAAGAAAAGTAAGGACTAAC
>NW_008697885.1:0-299 GCF_000695815.1 Acanthisitta chloris
GTGGTGCCCGCGGTGATGTCCCACATGTCCCTGGTGGCCCCATGGGCTCCTGACCATGGGCAGAGAGGTCACAGCCACCTCCTCCTGCCTTGGTCCACCCTCAGTGCTGCAGGCTGTGAGCAGGATCAACATCTCCATCCGCCAACGGCGCCCGGAGAGGACCTTGGCAGCTCTGAGGGACCCTCGGGCACAGCTGCCTGATGTCCACCCATGTGCTGCCAACCTCTACCAGCACCAGCTGAGCCTCCTGCAGCACCAGCACCCACAGGTGAGGGCACCAGGTGGGGCCTGGTGGGACC
>NW_008697886.1:0-299 GCF_000695815.1 Acanthisitta chloris
GACAGTGGCCCCAGGACACTATTAGGCACTGAAGGTTCCATGAGGCCCTGCAGGGTCACAATGGCCCTGGGAACCATTAGACCCTGCAGTGTCCATGGTCCTCTTAGCACCATGGGGCCTCACAATGTCACAGTTTCCCTGGTTACACAAGGTCCCCACAGTGGTACAGTAGACTCTTCCTTCCATGAGTCCTCACAGTGTCACAATTGACCCTTGGATCCATGAGGCCCTACAAAGTCACCATGGCTCCTGTGCACCATGAAGTCCAGCAGTGTCACAATGGCCCCTGGTTTGCAGGA
>NW_008697887.1:0-299 GCF_000695815.1 Acanthisitta chloris
CAGGATCTCATCTTGGTGCCCATTCACAAGAGAGAGCGCTGGACAGTGCTAGTGAGTCAAACTGGCTTTTTATTTAGGGGATGGGGAGGACAAAACCAGGAAGAAAAGTCCTTTAGGGTTTGGGGTGTGCTTTGTCTAACAGTCACCCTGACATCTATTCCCAGGTCATAGATGTCAGAAAGAAAACCCTCAAATACTCTGACTCCTTGGGGCAGGGAGGAGACAACATTTGTGAAACCTTGTTGTGAGGAGCTGCTTTTTTATCCTTCCCATTGTTTTGAGGCCTTTTTCCCTCCGCA
>NW_008697888.1:0-299 GCF_000695815.1 Acanthisitta chloris
ATTTCCTAAAGTAATTTTAAAGTTTGTCCATGTTAAAGGTCAGCAGAAGGATAGACTGCATAAAGTGAAAAAGGAGATCCAAGTCTCAATTCCAGGAGGAAAGTGTGAGTTAAACATGTCTTTGAATGTCTAATTTAGTCTGGTTAGTTCTTCAAAGATATTTTGGAGTCCTAAAGTAACTCAAGTGTCTCACGCTAAATGCAAATTGTTTTGTGCAATTCATTGTCATTGAGGGTATCTTAAATTTGTGCATAATTCTTCTGGTGGGACTGTTTGTGAATATCATGCTTGTTTATTAA
>NW_008697889.1:0-299 GCF_000695815.1 Acanthisitta chloris
AGGGCATGTCATTAGCTTCAAGTAAACATAAGTTCAAGGAGGGGAAGTGGCCTGATTCATATTTAAAAATAGAAAGAAAAATCTGATTAGAAAAATTGTCAGATGATAAATTAATCAGACTGGCATAAATTTGATTGCCCAGAAGCCTGGTTAAAATGCAAATTTTTTCTGACCGAGAATCCATCAGGTTTTCTGTTTGCTAGAAAAAGACAGCAGGGAAGATGAGTAAGTGTTGCTTTGACATACAGCACAGTAACATTAAGCAGCTGCTCAAAGGAGTCAGTCAGCAGAAAAAAAAA
>NW_008697890.1:0-300 GCF_000695815.1 Acanthisitta chloris
GGTGGTTACTGGTGGTTACTGGGAGTCTCTCCCGCTCTCACCACTCCTGGCAGAATCGAATCCCGACGAATCCTGGTTCGTACGCGCCTTCCCCGTCCATGCCGCCGCGCGCACTGCGCACGCGCCCTCTACACCGCGCTTCCGCCTCTTCCCCTTCCTCATCTCCTCCCATTGGTCACTGCGCGCGCGGCCACGCCCTCACCCTCTCCTGATTGGTTCTCCCACCTAACACCCCGCCCCCGCTCGATTCTCATTGGACAACGCGCAGCCACGCCCACCTTCCCTCTCCTCTCATTGGCC
>NW_008697891.1:0-300 GCF_000695815.1 Acanthisitta chloris
TAGAAAAGCCAAATCCAACCCTAATGTCCAGTACAAAGGTAACAAAACCTTTCTCCAGACATCTCTCATGTGGAGCAAGACAAGGAAAGGAAAGGGCAGGGGTATGATGTTAGTCATTCCACCAGTATTTACAGTTAAGGAAAACGAGCTCTCTTCCACAGGGCAATTTATTGCCCAAGTGTTCCAAAGATCAGTTGAGTCAGAGAGCAACCCAGCCAAGTCTCATTCATTGTATGTAAATTTTGTTCCACTTTTCTCAGCTAATTTAGTATTTCCCACATTAAATAGGTAAGAACAGAA
>NW_008697892.1:0-300 GCF_000695815.1 Acanthisitta chloris
GTGGTTTTAAAGAAATTATGGTCTGCTGTAATTCCTATTTCTGTCCTCAGCAGTGAGGGTGAATATATTGCTTTAATTGTGATAATTTTATTATCATATGTGTTTAATTTGAACATTATCTTACTCATTTCAGAACTTGAAATTGTGTTTGCATATTGCAGTGTAGAAGGGAATGTGGAGATTCTCCTTCTGGTGTAACTTGGAAATAAACATTTGTAATCTATTTTGGTTACCTCCAAACACAGAGACTTGGGGATCAGCTCCCAGGGGCAGTACCAGCACTGAGCCTTACTGACCCTC
>NW_008697893.1:0-300 GCF_000695815.1 Acanthisitta chloris
TTAAACTATAATACAGTGGGAGTAAAAATGAACTGAGAAGTTTCTGCTGCACAACAGCGAAGGAAGCTCCCACAAAAATGTTTACCAAACATTTCCTTCTTTTTTCCTGTGTTCCAGGTTCCATTCTTACTCTTCATTTAACTGATTTTTTTTGCCAGAAAGTTGATTTTTCAAGTTTTTCTGTTATTTCAATTCCTGTAAATTTGGCTGCATGTACAAATTGATTAGCTGGAAGTTCCATCCTTGGCAGCATACAGCGATCGTAAATTCTGAACAACTTTATTAGTCAGCTTATTAGCA
>NW_008697894.1:0-300 GCF_000695815.1 Acanthisitta chloris
CCCCCCCAGAGATGACCACAGGGTGACGCCCCGGAGATGACCACAGGGTGACCCTCTGACCCCCCCAGAGATGACCCCAGGGTGACCCCTTGACCCCCCCAGGACGTCCCACCTGTTTGTAGAGCTCGAAGTGGGTCAGGGGCAGCTCCACGGCCTCGCGCACCTCCTGCTTCTGGATGTCCATCCCCCCGATGTCGGCGTACACCACGTCCGGTTTCTGGTCTGGGGGGGACAGCGGTCACTTCGGGAGTGACCGGGACTGACCGGGACCAACTGAGGTCATCTGGGACCAACTGGGAC
>NW_008697895.1:0-300 GCF_000695815.1 Acanthisitta chloris
AAGTGTCATTGCTTTGCAAGTATTTCCTTCTGGATCTTTGAGGCTAAAGAGATACTCTATTGTTAAAATCGCTGGGGAAAGAAACACTTCACACTTCTCAAAGCAGTTTATCAAACATCTCACTTGCCAAGTCACCTATTAATTTAGTCATCACCAGTTATCACCTACACAAGTGGAACAAATGAGAGTTTTCAATAAACTGGAGGCACCTCAGAATGCAGATGTTAATTTTGCATTCATGCAGCTTCAAAAAGAAGCCTCCAAACACTCAGACCAGCAAAACAAGAAAAAATGTGCTCA
>NW_008697896.1:0-300 GCF_000695815.1 Acanthisitta chloris
AGGACGAACCTCCCCATCAAGTTCAGGATTGGGAATGTTGTGGCTGAAGTTCCCTGAAACCTGCAGTGCCTTGGACCCAGGTGCCATTGCAGTGGAGACTGTAAGTCTGCAGCCTGCGGTGGAGTCAGCAGCTCTGCGTTGGAGGCATAGCACAACTGAAGTGACATTCCAAGGTAAAAAGCCTGGGAAGAGTGGAAGTGGCTGTAGGTGTGCAGGACCTTGCACTCAGCCTGGTTGAACTTCATGAAGTTCATACTGACCCACCTCTCATGCCTGCCAGTAGGAAAGAGATTAAAAGGC
>NW_008697897.1:0-300 GCF_000695815.1 Acanthisitta chloris
GTCAGTGTTGTCTGAAACACTCAGAAATAAACACACTCCTAGTAACTCCTTCAATTCTCAAAGTGCTTTATCGGTATACAGCCAGAAAGTGGAACCAGGTTTATATATTTGGAATATTGGGAATGCTGCTCAGGAATCCACTTGAGCCTGTGTTTTCTCTTGCAGAGAAGCAGAAGAGCACAGGCAGTGATGGCCGAGGGAGTGAACTGCCTCGCTCTGTGCCCACTGCAGACCTGCCTGCTGAGACCACCACGCCCAAGCAGGGCCAGAACCTATGGTAATGCACACTTTTATGGCTCC
>NW_008697898.1:0-300 GCF_000695815.1 Acanthisitta chloris
GGTCACGCCCACATCACATGTCAATCATGTCTTGGCTACGCCCCCCACTTCAGTCTCCTCCACATCCCCTGTCAATCACTCTCTGGTCACGCCCCTTTTAACTTTTGTACTGTCACATCCCCTGTCAATCACGTTCCAGCCACGCCCATTTCCCTTTGGTGCTGTGTCAATCACGTTCTGGTCACGCCCCTCATGCTTTGATCCCGTCCATATCACATGTCAATCATGTTCTGGGAGGGCACTGGGGGGGACTGGGAGCGCTGGGATGGCACTGGGGGGCACTGAGAGGGAACTGGGAGT
>NW_008697899.1:0-300 GCF_000695815.1 Acanthisitta chloris
CCAACCTTCATGATTCTATGATTCTGAGGAGCAAACCCACCTGCTGCCCTGCCCTGCACACCTCTGTGCCACAGCTCCTGAGGGGATGAGGAGGTGACAAACACCAGGAGAACATTGGGTGCGAGATCATTTGGTGCAACCTCTGCCTCCCTCCCTTGACCAACACCCTCCACCAGTGCAATCTGGATATGTAGGTTATTACCTCTCCAGAACTGAATGTGACTGTGTAACAAACATCTCTCCCCGGGGGATTACTCCTTTCCTGTGATTATCCCTGATGTATATGACTCCCATTTCTCC
>NW_008697900.1:0-300 GCF_000695815.1 Acanthisitta chloris
AAGGTACATCTTTCTTGCTCCAGTCTTTCACCCTGATCTCTGGGAATTCCTGAGGTTGTGTCTTTCTAGCAAAGGGCGAGGTGAAGATGGTTGTTACCTCAGCCTTGTCCATGTCCTGTGCCACCAGAACTCCTGCCTCTTTCAGCAGCAGGCCCACATTTTCACCAGTTTTCTTTTTGGCCCTAATGTATTTATAGTAGCCTTTCTTGTTGCTCTTGACATTCCTTGCCAGACTGAACTCAGCATGGCTTTGGCTCTTCCCTATATGTTCGGACAGTGTCTCTGTATTTATCACAGGTT
>NW_008697901.1:0-300 GCF_000695815.1 Acanthisitta chloris
AAGGAGCCCTCGGCCCCTGGATAGGTGCAGGTTGGGCGTGTGGAGGGGGCTCACCTCGCTTCTGCATGAAGCTGAAGAGGTCGTCCAGGAACTCCTTCCTCCTGGGGTCACCATCCAGCTCGTACAGCTGTGCAAGGAGAGGAGAGAGATGCTCAGAAAGCCCCTTAACCCGTGTGTGTCCCTGCCTGAGACCCCAGCCCCGATGTCCCTGTGGCTCACAGCTCGGGGGTCCCTGGGCTGGGGCTGACCTGTGCCCACTCCGCTCAGAGCCGGCGCTGGGATCTCAGCAGTGCGGCTGGA
>NW_008697902.1:0-300 GCF_000695815.1 Acanthisitta chloris
TTTTTGGGGCCGGATTTGTGACTCTGAAATGTGCCAGCTAATTATTTCCAAGGCTGTTGATTTTGCACCTTTTCTAGGGTAACCACTAAACCTTGGTGGTTCAACTGTTGTACTAAAAAGTGTTCTTGTTGTTCAGAAAAAGGTTCAGATTGTGCGATCAAAATATTGTCCATGTAATGATAAACAAGAGTGTCCTGCCATGCCTGTCGCACAGGTTCTAAAGCTGAGTTCACAAACGACTGGCACAGTGTTGGGCTATTTTCCATGCCTTGTGGTAACACTGTCCATTCATAGTGGGCT
>NW_008697903.1:0-300 GCF_000695815.1 Acanthisitta chloris
TGACCTGTTCCCACCACTGCCTTCCCAACTGATTCTTTTGAGCCAGACAACTTTTCCTCGGGTCCCTGACAGCAGGTGTCTGAGGAAGAGCAACATAGAAATGTAGAGGTTGAACACAAGAAATGGTATTTCCTTTTCTCTCCTGACACCATGTGCCTGCAGGGTCAGAAGGCCGCTGTGCCTTCACTGGGTGAGGGAGGCTGATGTTACTTGATGCTACTGTAATATATGGGAGGTGTATAAGAGGCACCTGAATTTGGTGGCAGGTGATAGGGTTTAGTGATTTAGGGGTTACAGTGG
>NW_008697904.1:0-300 GCF_000695815.1 Acanthisitta chloris
CTCCTGCCTTTGCCAGCCTAGTTCCTGCTTTAATCCTCCGCCTATGTACTGACTCTGCTTGGGATGGAGCTAATTTTTATTCGTAGCAAATTTCTTGGTGCTGTGTTTTAGATGTGGGTTCAAGCCAGACTTAATGGCACACAAGTGCTTTAGCTTTAGCTGAGGATTATCAACACAGCATCTGGGCTGTCTCTGTTTCTCCTGTCAGTCAGGGAGAGGGCAAGGGGTGGTCATGAGATCTTGACCAAAGCAAGTGGCAAAGGAGATACTCCACACCACAAAATATGCTGTGCACCAGAA
>NW_008697905.1:0-300 GCF_000695815.1 Acanthisitta chloris
TTTAAAGGTTGTTGGGGTTTTTTTAAAGCCTGAATATTTGGAAAAATCACAAAGTTAAAAATAGTGAAAATGCTGAAAACTTGAAATTTCTGACTCGTTCAACAAGTACTTCACTAAAACTGCAATGATATGTTCTCCTCCAAGAATCTTTAGCATAGGAATTAATATAGTCATAGGCCAGAAGGTGCTGCTAGGTAAGTCTGGCAGTATCTGTGCCCCTTCACGTTACTCCTAAAATAGCTTGCTGCCCAGAGAACCTGTGGCTACCCCATTCCTTGAAGTGTTCAAGGACAGGTTGGA
>NW_008697906.1:0-300 GCF_000695815.1 Acanthisitta chloris
TACACCTGGATGTGTTGGGTTTGGCTCTCTGTAGGGGAGATCAGCTCTGTGAGCATAGCAGAACCAGCAACACTGCCCAGAGGTTAACTCACTGATTGCTCTGATGCCTTCATTGCTGCTCTGTCAGAACAATTCTCAGCTCAGGATTCAAACATCTCTCATATTCCTTGTTGTTCACCTCTCTGGCAGCAGAACAGTGCAGGGAGTACCTCATTGTTTAATTCCTCCCAGTTCCTTCAAAGGACAGGAATAAAGGACTTGTGGTCAGTGGCTCATGGAGGCCACTGAGGAGTGGTGTCC
>NW_008697907.1:0-300 GCF_000695815.1 Acanthisitta chloris
ACACAAGAAGAGCTGGAATTGGGGGGACATAAATTCACTGGGCAGTTTGCACCGTCTGCTGGGAAAGCAGCATGGATGGGGATGGTTAGGATTACTCCAGGCTCCCAGCATGCTGTCCCAGCATAAAAATGAAACTGTGAGCACAGGATGAACCTTCTTGGATGCTTTTCAGAAGTTTTTATAAATCATACAAGTTGACAGTCAGTCAAAAGCTGAAGAAAACCCTCAGTACTAGAAAATAAACCCCTCTTATCCAAGAGTATACTCAGGAAAGGAATCATAGAACTTTAGGGGTTGGAA
>NW_008697908.1:0-300 GCF_000695815.1 Acanthisitta chloris
GCTGTGCTGTCTGAGGGTGAAGGGATGCAAAGGCACCAACGTGAAGGCATTTTCTGCCTTGAAGCACCTCTGAGACGTCTGAAAAAGCCGCTGGAAATCCATCCACGCAGGCAGAGAATCCTCCTTCCCATCCCGCCCCTAAAGATCCAGCAGAAAACCCCAGCAAGGCCTTGTGGCCACTCAGCGCCGGCAGCTCCCGCAGCGCCGGGACAGACCTGCCCGGCAACCCCGGACATCCCCCGGGCGCGGCCTGTGCCCCCGGGCACACCGCGATCGATCGGGGTGATCGGGAGAGGCACC
>NW_008697909.1:0-300 GCF_000695815.1 Acanthisitta chloris
TGGACTCAATGATCTTGGAGGTCTTCTTCAACCTGGTTGAGTCTATGATTCTTTTCTGGACTCTCTGAGGTGTGTCTTTCCATGACTTTCTAGATCTGATTGTCAGAACTAGACAGGTCTTTTAAATTTTTTACACAGTATGGTTTACATCTGTAATAGTAAAAATATTGTTCCCCTCAGTAGCTTTTGTTTTATTCCTAAACTGAAAAGCTACTTTTCTTACAGGTGGACATTTTATACTGGCTCCTTTATGGATGGACTTTTAAAAGATAGAAATGTCCATGGAAACAAAAAAAAAAA
>NW_008697910.1:0-300 GCF_000695815.1 Acanthisitta chloris
CTGGGGCCAGGCAGTGCCCGGGGCCCCGCCTGGGCTGCGGTGCCAAGGTGGGAGGAGGCATCCCTGGCAAGAGGCACGTTTCCTGGGACCAGCAGCAGCTCCAGCTCTTGCGTTGGGGCTGGAGAGTGTTTCTCCAACTGGCGTGAGCACAGCCCACGCGGGAAGCGAGGGAGAGGCCTGGAGGGATCCCTGACCAGCCCATAAGGCTCTAGCACATCCTTCTGCTCATGCTGGATGCACTGAGCACCCACAAAACACCTTGCTGTCACCCTCCCGGGGGGTGGCTGGATAGGGAGGCAG
>NW_008697911.1:0-301 GCF_000695815.1 Acanthisitta chloris
ACAGTGCAAAAAGAAAAAGGGGGAGGTGAGGGTCCTGGAATGGCTTTTCACCTCACTGCAACCAAAGACCATGATCCAGCAAAAGATGGATAACTTGGCAGAGCTGATTCAAAAGGGACACTTGTGCGTGCTCCAAATTTCAGGAGTAGAACCCGGCACGATCTATCTGCCCATCAGGCATCAGGATCTGGAGTGGTGTATTCAACAGTCCCCTGCTTTGCAGCTAAGCTTGCTGTCAGCCCCAGTTAACCTGGACATACGGTCCCTATCATGGCCAGTGTTAAAGTGGATGACTCACCAG
>NW_008697912.1:0-301 GCF_000695815.1 Acanthisitta chloris
GTCTGGTGCATGCCAGACCCTGCCAAGAGCAGCCAGCCCTGCCTTGCAGAAGCACCACGCTCGTGCCAGCCTCACCACCTACCAGCACATGGCTGTTCTCCTGCTTGCGAATCACAATGCGCTGCCCGTACACCTCGACCATGACTTCACGCACATAGGACACTCTGGTGTTCCCACGATGCTCGTTCTTGGCCTCCACATTGAAGTAGGGCAGAGAGGTGGTGTTGGAGCACACTTTGGCCAGGGTGTAGGTGCAGTTGCCCATGAAGTTGTGCGTCACCTTGTCAAAGGTCTTGTAGTG
>NW_008697913.1:0-301 GCF_000695815.1 Acanthisitta chloris
AGGGCCATATCGAGGAGCTCAGGGGTCACCCCCACGTGTCCCCTCCCCCCAGGGCCACGCGGACCCTGACAGTCAATACCAGAACCACCTGGAGCTGGAGGGTCCTTACGCCGACCCCGACCTGCCCTACACGCCCCATACGGACCGGGACCTGCCCTACCAGGGCGACCCCGAGGGGCAATACCCGGAGCACCTGGAGCGCGACGGGACCTACCCGGAGCACCTGGAGCACGACGGGACCTACCCGGAGCACCTAGAGCACGACGGGCAATACTCAGGGCGTACGGACCGGGATAGGCCT
>NW_008697914.1:0-301 GCF_000695815.1 Acanthisitta chloris
GAACAACCTGTTCCACTTTCACATATCACATAAATGAAAAAAAAAGTGGAGATATAATCTCTGGCAATTCTCAGGTACAAACAACCTCAACAAATATCATTCTATGTTTTTTCTGGTCTATATTTTTCTCCACTATATTTTTCCTTTTATGGAAAGAATGAATGACACGGAAGACACCAGGTTCTCCAAGATCCAAGTTCCTAGAACCTAGATTACCTAGAAATTTTCATGACATTTTTCTTTTATTTTTTTCATGGAAATGCTCCTTAGTTTCATACCATTTGGCTGAAAATTCCTAAAT
>NW_008697915.1:0-301 GCF_000695815.1 Acanthisitta chloris
AATTTTATCTGCAGTAGACTAAATTTATCAAAATGACAAATTAGATCACCTTTATTTCAGTATGGAGTCTCATTTTATATGGAGTTTGTGTTTTGCTCAGTATATGTTCCATTCAATGTATTTCTGTAATGGTGAACTGATGGCAAACCATAGCAAGTGCACCAAAAAATGATCCCTCTGGATTTGTGCATATTGAAATCTTGTTGGGGAGGTGATTCATACCTCGCCATCAAGTTTCATATTTCAGAGGCATAGGAGCTATGGGAGACCATCATTGTCAAAAACTCTGGTTTTGAAAGGT
>NW_008697916.1:0-301 GCF_000695815.1 Acanthisitta chloris
AAAAATCATCATCTAAGACCATGTATTGATTTTGCATATGATAAAAGGCTGTTTTCTACTTGTGGCTTTAGGGGGACAGGGAACAAAACCAACATGGCTTGGAGGTACCAAGACTAGTTTCAATAAGATCTGAGGATCACAGAAATACTCCTGGGGCTATTGAGTTCAATCAGCAATTTACAGGCCACTGGGAGTCCACAAATTATCTTTAAGAGTAGTGAATTTATCTATAAAAAACACAATATTTTCAGTAGGTTTCAGTCTGCCAGAAAGTGCTCAGATATTCTTATAAAAAAAACCC
>NW_008697917.1:0-301 GCF_000695815.1 Acanthisitta chloris
TCCCCGGGGGTCTCACCTGCCCCCAGGCGCCGCAGAGGGTCTGGCTGCAGGAGGCAGGAGATGAGGTGCTGAGCGTCAGGGGGCAAAGCTTCGTCCCCCTCCGGCCACAGGATGTCATCTGGGGAGGGAGGGACACAGGTGGGGACAGGTGAGGGGGGATGGGGGTGTGGTACCTGTCGCTGTGTTTGGGGTCACCTGTCCCATCCCTGTGCTGTCACAATGAGCTGTTTCTTGTCCCTGTGTCCCCTGGTCATCCGTCATAGCTCAGGGGTTCTGTCCCTGTCACACCTGAGATCACCTG
>NW_008697918.1:0-301 GCF_000695815.1 Acanthisitta chloris
GTCCCCACTGTGGTGTCATGTGTGTCCCCAAGATGCCATGTGGCCCCACCCAGTGCCATGTGTGTACCCCAGTGCCATGTCCCTTCCAGTGTTGTGTCACCCCTGGGTGTCGTGTGTCCCCCATGTCCCCCTAGTGCCATGTATCCCCCATAGATTCCACATGTCCCCCAAGAGCCATGTATACCCCCCAGTGCCATGTCCTCCTCAGTGCTATGTTCCCCATGTCTTCCCCAGTGCCGTGGGTATCCACATGTCCTCCCAGTGCCATGTCCCCCTCCGGCTGCCGTGTTCCCCACTCTGT
>NW_008697919.1:0-301 GCF_000695815.1 Acanthisitta chloris
CACCAGTTCTGCATGGCCTGCATCAAGGACTGGGCCAGCCAGAGCACCACAGGCTGCTCTGCAGTCAGCCTTGCCAACAGCTCCTGCGTGCAGAGAAAGTGAACAACCATTCGCCGAGGACACAGTGCCACTGCCCAACAGCCACAGCAGAGCAGGGTCAGAGAGCAGGCCCCGATCCAGCGCTGGCCGTGCGGCTGCAGTCTGACAGCTCCTCCGCAGAGCGCTGCGGAGAGCTTGGTGTGCTGCCTCTTCTCCCTTTCATTAAACATTCAGACTCTTTCCAGGGCTTGGTTATTTTTTT
>NW_008697920.1:0-301 GCF_000695815.1 Acanthisitta chloris
AGGTCTACAGGAAAGCACAGAACTGTGTAAAACTGCAAGTGGATTCAGAGAGCAGAAGGCCTTGAGCTGCTGAAATTCATCACAACTCAACAGTCCTGACCTTGGTCTCGAGCTTCAAGACTTCTCCCTTAGCCAGGAATCCATTCAGAGCACCCTTGAGGTCGGTGAGGTTGGCTTCATCCAAGGGCTGGAAAATAGGAACAAAAGGCAAAGAAACGACTTGAAAAGACTCCGATGATGTCATGATGCCCCAGATTTCCCATTCAGAGCCCTTTGCAGACAGACACTTCCAGCAGGAAGG
>NW_008697921.1:0-301 GCF_000695815.1 Acanthisitta chloris
ATTACTCTAATCTACCAGAAACTGATTTTGAAACCATTAACTCTGGAACTTCCAGATGAGCTTACTCTGGTTACTTTGGAAAAAAAACATCAACTCAACCCCCTCTTCTCTCCTCTCCTCCTCCACACCTAACCAAAATAAATACCACTACTAATAACATTTTTGAAGATATTTGACTTAAATTATAATGCATTGTTTCGTAGCACTGTCAGAGACAAGAATTATGGAGGCCTATTGTACATAGACAATTTCTTGCAGAAAGCTCTATTTTCTACTCACTTTTTAAAGCAAACAATAAAGT
>NW_008697922.1:0-301 GCF_000695815.1 Acanthisitta chloris
CTTCCAGGATGCTTCAAAAACATCATTCCAATCACATCAATGAAGATAATCAGCAAGTTTGTGCATGTCTCTGCTACTGCAGAGAGGCTCGTTTCTAAACCTGGATTACCATCTCTGTCATGAAACAAATGCACAAGTGGGGAGCACACCTCTTTTCCACACTTTGTCTTCAGAGATACATACATTGAAACTGCAGACAAGCATCTGATCACAAACACAACGCAAATTAAAGGCTTACCCTTCCGAATTACTCGTTATCTTAATTCCCACTCCCATAAGGGGAGACCTTATCACCCTCTAC
>NW_008697923.1:0-301 GCF_000695815.1 Acanthisitta chloris
TTAAATAAATTAATAATTAATCTAAACTGACCTAGTTTGACACACCTCAAAAAATGGCTGGAAATTAACAAAAAAAAGACTAAAAATTAGCCAAAAAATTCCAAAAAATTAATTTAATTAAAAGACTGAATGAGCTCGAGATGCACCAAAAAATTGACTACAAATTGTTCAAAAATTGGTCAAAAAGTCCTAAAAAAATAGACCAAAAATTATCCACATTAGCTAAAATTAATCTAATTAATAAATGCTAAACTAATGTGAAATACACAAACAAAATGGCCAAAATTTGCACCTAAAATTC
>NW_008697924.1:0-301 GCF_000695815.1 Acanthisitta chloris
AAGGTCACTTCCAAATCAAACTGTTCTGTGATACCATGATTCAGTTTTGGGGACATGTAAGAGTCTCTGGAAGGGACACAGATGCATTTAATGAACTTAAATCCTCACTTGTATCAATTGCCAACAAAACCTCAATGCCAAATACAGGTTTTAAAACCTTCAATGAATACAGTTCACAAAATAAAATATACCCTGACTGACTACTAACGCTTTTCCAGAAGAGAGTCAGCATTTCTATATTGTTTTAGTGCTTATTTCTCATGTGGGAAGAGTCAAATCACAGCCACACTGAGAAGGTGTT
>NW_008697925.1:0-301 GCF_000695815.1 Acanthisitta chloris
AGTTACTGACTGTTCCCCATACTTACGAAGTTCATTTTGACCTAGCTTCTACTTTCCCCATACTGATGTACAAACTGGAGGTCAAAAGGCTAAGCAGGAGGTGGTTTCTTATCACAGTCTCCCATACACTGTCAGTTTCCTTATTTTCTTTATCACATGTGTCTGCCAATCTTGCTCACTGCTGCAACCTTATTCACATGCCACATGGCTCACAGCACCATCAAAGCCATAATAGTCTACAAATCCTTAAACAAATGAAGAATATCTGGGTTCTTATCACACATTGCACTTCAGCATAATT
>NW_008697926.1:0-301 GCF_000695815.1 Acanthisitta chloris
AGCCCATTTTCATCTTTACCATAGGTGCCAGAATGTGTTGTAAACTATTTGCTTGGACTTGCCATATATGAAACAATAGTTCCCTCTTCTGGGCTAAGGTAATGTTGCACTTAGAGCAGTGAAACTCCTGTTAATGTTTACAGAGGGTTTGGGGGTTTTTTTTCCTAATTGAACTACCTCACAATAACACAAAAAGCCTTATGTGTATACACAAAGAAGTCAAGCACATAAAGAAAGAGAGGTGAAGAAATCACTGTAGTATTGGATTGTGGAGGTTTGCATTTAATTTCAACTGAAGGCA
>NW_008697927.1:0-301 GCF_000695815.1 Acanthisitta chloris
TGGGGGTCCCCAATGATTTTTTTGGGGGGGTCCCTGTACCTTCTTCTTGACGAGGGACATGACGCCGATGCGGGTGAGGACCTGTTGGCGCGAGAGTCCCTCGCGCGGAACTCCGTCCGCGAAGGTCTCGGAGCCGTCGGCGCCAGGTTCGCAAAGGTGGCGCATGAAGAGAGACACGTAGGCCCTGGGGGAAGAGCTCAGGGGCAAATCCTGGCACAACAGACCCCCAGGACCCCCCAGGACCCAACGGGCACCAACAGAGCCCAGAGCCAACGTCCTGTGCCCATCAATCCTTGGAGAA
>NW_008697928.1:0-301 GCF_000695815.1 Acanthisitta chloris
CTGAAGGTGTTTGCTCCTATAATGAGGTGTGGGTTGTATATGTTTGGTTGCAGATTACAGACACCCAAAGACACCTAAGAGGAGCAGACACAAGTGGAACTCCTCACCCCTTTGGCATGCAGCTCAAGTAACCCTAGGAACAGCCCCATGGAGTTAGATCTCACCAGTTCTTCCTTGCTGTCAATGATCACCAAGTCTGAGTCCATGTCAACACATTCCTCACGAGAGGCATTCCAGTCCTTTAGTTTTCTCTCTGGAGAAAAGAAGTAGCATCTTTTCCCATGTTTTTCCCATTGTGGGG
>NW_008697929.1:0-301 GCF_000695815.1 Acanthisitta chloris
GACTGAAAGCATCTCAGACCTCTTCATGTCTGTAAGCCTGAGTCTTCTGATCTGTGGGATGGATTTAATATGCTCTTTACAGTGACAATAAGAAACTCTAAGAAATTATACCTTAGTACATGCATTAACCTACTGGTTTTTAAGGGTGCTGTGTATTTGACTTTAACTAGAGTGGTACAAAGAGGTGATATGAAGACAGCTAAGTAGAAGATAACCGAACTTGTAGGCTCCTGGAATAAACCACTCTTATCTTGATTGCTTTAGAACAGGTAAATTAAAGGTGTTAGTGCTTTGGGAATGT
>NW_008697930.1:0-301 GCF_000695815.1 Acanthisitta chloris
GACTCCCACCAGGAGGGATCATCTCCCCTGAGGTGTATTTTGGACCACCTTGATGCCTAGTCCTGTCCTACTCTTGAAACATCCCAGAACATCCATTTTCCTGGGAAACCAACCCCGACAAGGCAGGGCTGGAGGTCCCTGGGGAGCTCCTCGGGGTGGTTGGGGTGGTTGGTGAGGAGGTGGAGGTTGGGAGGAGGTCCTGAGCTGTGGTTATCCCTGGAGCAGATGGCCTACTGCCAGCACATCGGGGTGGAGTTCATGTTCATCAACGACCTGGAGCAGTGCCAGTGGATCCGGCAGA
>NW_008697931.1:0-301 GCF_000695815.1 Acanthisitta chloris
CCACTTTGTTCGCCTTTTTGAACCTGCAGGACTTATATTTCCCAAGCTGAAACATCTGTTTCAAAGCAGAATGAAACCTGATGAGTCTCGCACCAGCCTGAGACTCAGAGCTACCCGAGGATCCCTCAGTGACGCTGCTGAGGACTCACTGCAGCGGACGCTGAGCGCGGTACAAACTCATCGCACGGTCGGGGCGATGTGCACTGAGTTTGCTCCTCCAGGACGGGCAGACTGAAAAAGGCGCTGTGGGTCCCTCGCACCGCCAGGCGGCGCCAACGGCCGCTCCGCGCGAGGAGGGCGG
>NW_008697932.1:0-301 GCF_000695815.1 Acanthisitta chloris
CCCATCTTGCCCTGTTCCCTGCAGAAGCTGCGCCAGGACATCCTGCTGATGAAGCCCTACTTCATCACCTGCAAGGAGGCGATGGAGGCACGGCTGCTGCTGCAGGTCAGGCCTGGGGGGCCACTGGGGCCATGAGGGCCGGGTCATACGATGGTGACTGACAGTCACGGTGACCTGTGTGCCCACAGCTGCAGGACCGGCAGCACTTTGTGGAGAACGACGAGATGTACTCGCTGCAGGACCTGATCGACATCGAAGCCGGGCGGCTCGGCTGCTCCCTCACCGAGATCCACACGCTCTT
>NW_008697933.1:0-302 GCF_000695815.1 Acanthisitta chloris
CAAGCAGCACCAGTGTGGGGTGCTACACTGGGCCTGGAGGCAAGTGAGGTGGGAAGTTTTATGGGGAGGGTGAGTGCCCTAGCAGAGCTCCCGCCCCTCTGCAACCCGTCCCAGTTCTTCATTGCTGCTGGCCGGGCTGGGGGGGGCACATGGAGTGGGACATGCAGCAGATAAATTACAGGGGAGGTGGGAACTGGACTGGGGCTCAGCATGGGGCTAGGGGGAACTATGTGATGGTGGTAACCTGGTGGCACCGGTGCAGGGGCTCCCCAAGGCTACCCCACTCCATTCTGTGCACTCCA
>NW_008697934.1:0-301 GCF_000695815.1 Acanthisitta chloris
CATGAAGAGCTGCTGTTGGCCTAGAGGAATAAAGATGAAGTTTGGATTAGGCCAGCAGAATTCCCCTCATTAATTCCTCCATATACTCATGTCCATCCTTGTTTTGCCTTTCTGCTCAAACATCATGTTAACCTCAGTGTCCGAATAACTGTATTAGAACTAGCAAAAACCAGAGGTTAATTTAAGGAAAAAATTGAACCTGTTTCCTGTAAGGAGAAGCTTGGATGGGAATTTTGAGGCATCAGAGAGTTAGACACCCAAACCCCATTAAAAGTCAATAGAGATTGGGTGCTGACCTTTT
>NW_008697935.1:0-302 GCF_000695815.1 Acanthisitta chloris
AATGGGCGATGGGTAAGGGTCAACGGCCAATGGGCCATGGGTCATCAATGGGTCAGTGGTCAGTGGGAGTGGCCTGAGGGGCAGAGATGATTCTGGCCGTGTCCTGGCGCTGACCATCACCCAACCATCCCCCCCAGATCTTCTACTACTCCACGTCCATCTTTGAGGGCGCCGGGCTGAAGGACCCGGCGCTGGGCACCATCGGCACCGGCGTCGTCAACGTGGCGGCCACGGCCGTGTCGGTGAGCACGGGGACCGGGACGGGGCAGACGGGGGGGACTGGTCTCACTGGTGGGACTGGG
>NW_008697936.1:0-302 GCF_000695815.1 Acanthisitta chloris
GTGGGACAGCTGGAACAACCCAAGGGATCTCTCTATCCTTTCCATGTGTCTCCAGATCTCCCATGTTCTGCAGGAGGGTGGGAAGTGCAGGTCAGAGCTGTGAGACAATTGAAAATCCAATTCATCCCAATGGGATATCTCCATGGGGTCTTTATTGCCAGCACTTCCACCTGTGTGCGCATGGGGCTTGGATGTGGTGGGATTGGGTCCTGGTACTGAGAAGGGCATTTGTGTTTGTGCTGAAGAGAAATGACAACTTCTGTTTTGTGCTGAAAATAAACAGCACCTCAAGTGGAGAACAG
>NW_008697937.1:0-302 GCF_000695815.1 Acanthisitta chloris
TCAAGATGATCTGCTCCATGACTTTCCCTAGCACCAAGGTCAGGCTGACAGTCGTGGAATTCCCCAGATCCTCCTCCCTTCCTGTAGATGTGTGTCACATTTGCCAAGTTCCAGTCCTGTGACCTCTCCAGTTTGCCAGTACTGCTGGTAAATGATTGAAAGTGGCCCATGAGCTCTGCCACCAGCTCCCTCAATGTCCTTGGGTAGATCTCATCCAGCCCCATGGATGCATGGTGTAGCAGGTCACTGACCATTTCCTCATTGATTATGGGGCCTTCATTCTGCTCCCATCCCTGTCTTCC
>NW_008697938.1:0-302 GCF_000695815.1 Acanthisitta chloris
TTCTCTCCAGAACTGAGGGAAAGCGTCTTTTCTTTTCTCCAGTCCCTCACCCAAGGATTTGACTGTCTGACTTGGCACTTGGTGTGTCCTGAACTAGCAATTCTCTTTGCAATGAAATGCAAAGTTGCCAGAAGTTGGTGTGTGCTCCTGGACACAGGAGCTGTTCCTGTGCTGCCAGGATGGAAATATCACAGCTAGGGGTTTGGGGAAGCTTTTTTCTTCTCTTGCTTTCTGTGTAAAAGACCTGTGGCTCCTGGAGGGATGTTGTGAGAGAGAAATGCTCTCTCTTTGGGCTGACTTGT
>NW_008697939.1:0-302 GCF_000695815.1 Acanthisitta chloris
CATCCCACTTCATGTCAGGAAGGGATCCTAGATCCTAAACTTCCATACCCTCTTATTCCTGACTGTTTGCCACAGTATGCCAGCATAAAAGCAATCAGGCAGCAATCCAGTAGCCTGGCTGGCAGCTGTAATCTTGCCATAGATCTTGCAGCTTACTCAGGGATGGCAGTTGGATGGTTTCTGCCTCATCTGATTTCTCTCACTTCCTCCTGCTGTTTCTTTGCTGAAGGACTGGCTTCCTGATCAGTCCCTTCCTCCTCCTCCACTTCCTATACTAATTCATAGAATCATTAAGGTTGGAA
>NW_008697940.1:0-302 GCF_000695815.1 Acanthisitta chloris
AAAACAGTGCAAGAAAAGAGCAAGCATATATGCCATTCCTGAACAGTGTTACAGACTATTCACAATAGTAGTGGGTTTGGCTATAAAGGCCAGATATTAAAAACATTCAAGGTATTCTAGCAGTATGAAACTCAGAGACTGCACATTCTCAGAATTTCAGCTTTATAAAAGCCACCTGTACAAAAAGCTATCAAAATACTACTTTACCAATCTACAGAAATCGGAGTGATGTCTTGCCAAGATACGGCTATTGAAGTGCATCTTCTAACTTTTCATTGCTCTGTAAACAAGCTTCTTCTTTG
>NW_008697941.1:0-302 GCF_000695815.1 Acanthisitta chloris
ATAGGAATGGATACAGGGAGAGGGATATGAGGATGGGGAGAGGGATGCAGGGATGGGATAAGCATGTGGGGACAGGGATATGGAAATAGAGGGATACAGGGATAGGAAGGATACAGGGTGAGGGATACAAGGATGGGCTAGGGATACAGGGATACTGGGATGGGTGCAGGAACAGGGGTAGGGGGATGAAGGAATAGGAATGTATACAGGGAGAGGGATACAAGGATGGGGATAGGGATATAGAGATGGGATAAGCAAAAAGGGACAGGGATATAGGAATGGGGATGTGGGAATAGAGGGAT
>NW_008697942.1:0-302 GCF_000695815.1 Acanthisitta chloris
GTGCTAAGCAATACAGATGTCTATTTTCATCAATCATTTAATGTAGAAATATCTTCACTTTCTTCATATAATTGAAAAGACTAAGATGAGTCTGGGCAAGGGCAATGCGTGACTGACCACACCTGTTGCAATTAAAAGTGACCTTATTGCAAAACTTAGGGGCCAAGAAAATGGCTTTGTTATAGTTCAGCTGTGTGAAATGACCAGCTCTATAAGTGTTTATCCCCTCTACAGATCAAAAAGAAGGCTGTGTCTTCCCAAGTAACACATGCAAGCTCTGTTTCTTGAGAGACACATTTTCT
>NW_008697943.1:0-302 GCF_000695815.1 Acanthisitta chloris
TTTTCCACTACCACACCAAATTTATTCCTGGCAAACAAAACCAGTGCTCCCTCTGTGTTTTGTGAGGATGCTTTTCTCCTCCCCCAGCCATGGCAGCAGCTTTGCAGCCACTGCCAATCCAAAGTGGTTGGAGCTGCTGGGGATCTTCCCTGACAGCCTTCTGTTGGGCTGTTAGCCTTGATGTTCGAGGAGCAATCTGTCTCCTATCTCCTGAGCCTCTCTCCCTAGTCCTGGATGCCTTTGTGAGGCTGTTTGCAAGCTGAGGGACTGGGGGTGCTCTGCTCCTGCAGGATTTTCCCTGT
>NW_008697944.1:0-302 GCF_000695815.1 Acanthisitta chloris
GGGTAATTGGAGATGGTGTCTAGTACACTGCGTACAGCACCTGACACATCGCAGCTGGGCAGTAGGGGCCAGGGGAGAGCAGCTCTAGCTGAGGCAGCAAATGGCTGACATGCTGTCCCTGGATTCAGAGATTCTTCTAAGACTATTTATATCCTCTTCTTTTTCAGAGACGAGTGTTCTTGGAGTCGGTGGAGGTGGGAACTCTCCTAACAATCTGTTTTCTTCTCCTGAGAGCCCCAGACTTGCTTGTTTCCCACTCCTCTGGAAAAAGCTCTAGAGAAAACAGAGCACCATGTACACTT
>NW_008697945.1:0-302 GCF_000695815.1 Acanthisitta chloris
CTCTGCCCTCCAGACTCTCCTCAGAGAACTCTCAGTGCTCGACTTGGTCCCGAATCCTTCCCGACTCTCGGAATTCCGACCCCGGAAACGTCCGTTCCCTCCCAGTGCCTCAGTTTCCCTCGGGACAAACCCAGCAGGAAATCCCCCCCAAACCCACGGGAAAGGCTCCGGAACGGGAGGGAAATCCGGGAATCCCTGGGGAACGGAGCCAATGACCACCGGAAAGAGTCGGGAGAGCAGAGCTGGAGTTTATTGGGAATTCCGGGGACAGCCCTGCCACTGGGAGCACTGGGAGCACTGGG
>NW_008697946.1:0-302 GCF_000695815.1 Acanthisitta chloris
GGACACTTTAACCCGCTGCATTGTTCACAGAGGTGGGTCCCAAATCGCCTTGCAAAAAAAGGGAACGCTTGCAAAAGAGGAGATAAGGGCTTGATTTTATGATTACGATCATACGTATATACTCCATAATGCCCCAGACAAATCCCTGCGGAATTTCGACTTTGTGATGCAGTTTCATCACTTGTTATTTACGGGCACACCTGGAGCGGGGAATATCAGGACTATTTTGGAGATTGGCGGGCGGTCGGAGCCGTCGGGGCTGCAGATGGGTTGGGATTTCTGAGACAGGAGATTCCATCCCG
>NW_008697947.1:0-302 GCF_000695815.1 Acanthisitta chloris
TTGTAGTGCTTTCCCTTGGAATTCTATTGCTCTGACTTTGAATGTTACTGTGCTGTCTTGGAAGCGTTTTGCTCTGCCTTGGAATAGCATTGCCCTGTCTTGGAGTTGCATTGGTCTGTCATGGGAATTGCACTGCACTGTTTTCTTGGGTGCTCTGCCTTGGAATTGTAGTGTTCTGCCGTGGAATTGCATTGACCTGCCTCGGAATTGTATTGCTCTGTTTTAATTCGTACGCTGCCATGGAATTGTACTGCACTGTTAGTATTTGTGCTCTGGGTTGGAATTGCATTTCACTGTTTTAA
>NW_008697948.1:0-302 GCF_000695815.1 Acanthisitta chloris
CTATAATACAGGAAATGGATATATATGTTATCTATGTCTTCATTTCCTGGATTATCTTTCCCGTCCACTAATTTCATTAACCAAAAAGCTCTTGGATTTTTTGCTTTCTTTTTAATCAGATTTACGAAGGAAATAAAAAAAAAATAAATAAATTTCCACTTGGGCGTTTTTCCTCCCTCTTTTCCCGCCTGGATGAGCTGATTTTATTGCGACATTTGCCTAATGAAAGGCGAGATTAGATAGTAATTTAATTGCTTTTTTTTTTTGCCCTCCCCCCGCCTTTTTTTGCTTTTTTTTTCCTT
>NW_008697949.1:0-302 GCF_000695815.1 Acanthisitta chloris
AGGTGGATTACGAGTCCTACACGTGGCGCAAGTTGGACCCCGAGAGCGACGAGTGCCGAACGCTGGTGCGAGAATATTTCCTGTGGGAAGGAGAATTCCGACATGTGGGAAAACCTTTCAACCAGGGCAAGATCTTCAAGTGATCCTGGTGGGATGGGGAAGGTCCCGCGCTGGTCCCGGCGCGTTCCGGGGCTGAGCCGCGAGCGTTCCGCGCCTCAGCTCTCTGAGCCATAAACACTTCAACCACGACCGGAGTTTGCAATGATCTGGGAATTCTGGGGGGTCTGGGGGGATCCAGGGTG
>NW_008697950.1:0-302 GCF_000695815.1 Acanthisitta chloris
GAAGTGATAAATATATTCATTATTGACATGCAGGTACCAAGGCGTGTGGCACAGCCAAGGACTCACAGGAACTGTGACCAGGTGACAAGAGTGTAAGGATGGAACAAATCCTCATTCCCTCTACTGCTCATAACCTAAACCCACAACCTACTTGGGGTAACACTGCCTGCTCTTGCAGCTCACAGTTGTCAAGAAACTGTTAGCAATACCACAGCTACTGTATTCTGCTTCCTTATTCAGCTCTGACTTAAGCACTGCTGCTCCAGAACAAAATTCAGGACTTTGAGCACAGTCCTGAAGTA
>NW_008697951.1:0-302 GCF_000695815.1 Acanthisitta chloris
AAAAGGGAGGAAAAGGAGGAAAATGAGGAGGGAAAGGAGAGGAAAATGAGCAGGAAATGAGAGGAAAATCATCAGGACCTCAGTTAATTACTCCCTGGATGGTGCTGAAGGTCCATGGGGTGACCCAAAGGATTCTCTTCCCCCCAAGTGTCCCCCAGGACCCCCAGACCCAACTGACCCCAAAAAATTGGGGACACAGAGGTTTGTTCACTCTGGAGTTTAATGGTGGGGAAATAATGGGGTCAGTGGGGAACATGGAGGGTCCCAAGGGTTTGGGGGGGTCAAGGGGGTCATGGGGGTCC
>NW_008697952.1:0-302 GCF_000695815.1 Acanthisitta chloris
AGGGTTAGGTTTAGGGTTAGGGTTAGATTTAGGCTTAGAGTTGGGTTTGGGGTTAGGGTTAGGCTTTGGGTTAGGCTTAGGGGTTAGTGTTAAGATTAGGGTTAGGGTTTAGTGTTAGTGTTACAGTTAGGGTTAGGCTTAGTGATAGCAGTAGGGCTAGGGGTAGGGTTATGGTTAGGATTAGGTTTAGGTGTAGGGTTAGGGTTAGTGTTGGGGTCAGGGTACAGCTAGGGTTACAGTTAGGGTTATCATAAGGGTTAGGATTTGGGTTAAGTTTAGGGTAAGGTTTTGGGTGAGGGTTA
>NW_008697953.1:0-302 GCF_000695815.1 Acanthisitta chloris
TGGGGCTGAGATCCAAGCACCCAGTGTGGAGGTGACCATTGAGAGAGGCACCACAGGAGAGGGCGAGAGAGGTCAATTCAAGATGCCTGACATCAAGGTGCCCAGCATCAAGCTGCCAAAAGACAAAGGTCCCCAGGGCATGGTCAACCTGCCAACAGCCGAGGTATCGCTACCTAAAAGTCCCGAGGCACATGTTGCCGTGCAGAGCCTGAATGACAAAGGCAGTCTGGAGGTGTCTGCTGGCAAGGTTGAGGGCAGTGAGATGAAGATACAGGTGCCAAAAGTCAAGGTGCCCAGTGTGG
>NW_008697954.1:0-302 GCF_000695815.1 Acanthisitta chloris
AGACATCACTGGGGATAACTACATTAAATGATTCACAGCAGAATTACAAGGGCTGAACACTTACTGAGTCATACTCTGTCATGTTCTTCATATCCATGAATAAGGAAAGGTAAGGAAGTAAAAATGAATTTAGTAGAATCTTTTCAGTACACATAAAAAAGGTACCATTGGTTTCTTGCTCATACTTAATCTGGTGAAAGACCACTTGAAAATATTGTAGCTAAGGAATACTACCTCTGCACAGAAACTGCCAAGAAATAGCTTATTAGACAAATGACCATATTCATCTGAGATGTTTGCCC
>NW_008697955.1:0-303 GCF_000695815.1 Acanthisitta chloris
TTTTTTTTTTTTTATTGATGGTTCTGAACCTTTGATAGTGATTCAGAAAATTGTGTGCCAGGAAGCAAGACTGACTCATATTAAATCAGTTCAGTGCCCTTTTCAGCAAGAGGGGAACAAAGTATTTTCTGCTTAGAAATATGATTCAAAATTTTCTTTCATTTCACTTTCTTTAAGTTGCTTGTGAATTGTTTCTTTGAAGCTTTTTGTTGTTTTTCATCTTGGTCTTGGTCTTCTTTTGTTTTAGCTTTAACGTGTTGGGTATACCCAGCAAAAGGAGGGGCTACAGGGGTGGCTTCTGTC
>NW_008697956.1:0-303 GCF_000695815.1 Acanthisitta chloris
TGTTGGTGGCACCAGGGACACCACCAGAGCCACCACTAGTGGCACCAGAGCTACCAGGACCACCAGTGCCACCAAAGGTGCAACCAGTGCCAGCAGGGACACCACAGATGTCACCAGGGGCACCACAGGTCTGACCAGTGCCAGCAGGACTATCACCAGTTCCACCAGTAGCACCAGGGCCATGACCAGTGACACCAGGACCATGACTGGTGCCACCAAGGACAACAGGATTGCCACCTAGGACACCACTGGTGCCCCCAGAGCCATGAGCAGTGGCACCAGTGCCATCACTGGTGCCACCAG
>NW_008697957.1:0-303 GCF_000695815.1 Acanthisitta chloris
AGCCTTCAGTTGGCATCTTCCAGCACATGTATCATTGTCTCAAAAGACTGCTTTGAAATTCGCCATTTGTGGGACCACCTTGAAAAGGACTGGACTTCAAAATCCTTAACTCCAAGAAGCTGGGAAAATACAAAGCATTGCTAGAATGTGAAGTGTTGGTTTGTCTTACTTTTAAATTCTCTAAACGATCGGGGATGAGATAGGGTAGAATTAGAACCTGGTGAGGTAGATTTTCACTCATGACTCTTATTTAAATAACAAAAAGATAACATAATCAGGAGTGGAAACAAACAGTATCCTATT
>NW_008697958.1:0-303 GCF_000695815.1 Acanthisitta chloris
TAAAATCCATAAATAAATAAACAAAACTAAAAGTTGCTGTTCACCACACTTACTCTGCACATTTTGCCAGCACCCATTCAATGTTTAACTTTCCAAAGGGTCACCCTTTGGAAAGGGATTGGTCTTGACACAATCTCATGGGAACATCCCACCTGAGCTGCATTATCCACTTACCTCTGTTTCGCAGAGAAAATTGACCATGGACTCCTGCTCACTTTTAACCTACTCCTCACCCATTCAGTTTAACACGGAATTGAAGATTGGAGACTCAGCTCCACCTTTTCAGCAGGCTATAAAGAGCCA
>NW_008697959.1:0-303 GCF_000695815.1 Acanthisitta chloris
AAATGACCCATTTCTTTCTGTGAACTATAAAGGAAGTTGAATGTGTTTTATAGACACTAATAGATAGTGACTTCTAGTGTTGCTGTACAACCTGAGGTAAATTTTGGTAGATGAAAGCTGGACAAAGCTGCAATAAGTCAGATAATAGCAAAAGAAATGGGTTTTGAATGCCCTGGTCAAGAAAAATGCAGGCCCAGCTGCATAACACCCTGCTAGGTCAGGGTGGCATTTTCCAAGGAGGAGGTGGCTTGGCAGTCCCAGAGGTTTACAGCAGGGGTGTGACTTGAGCCCCAGAAGTTATGG
>NW_008697960.1:0-303 GCF_000695815.1 Acanthisitta chloris
CTCGGTTCTTCCCCGCTCGACTATGTCGGACAATCAGAGTTGGAATTCCTCTGTCTCCGAAGACGACCCCGAGACAGAGCTCGGGCTGCCTGTTGAACTCTGTGGGGTACTTAGTAAGGTAAGCTGCCTTTCCTCCTCCCCGCAGTCTGTTCTGACAGCCTTTCGCTTCCCTTTTCCGCATCGCGCTACAGCCTCTCTCCCGGCAGCGAGCCGAGAGTTGTCAGCCTGTTTGCTCCCTACCCTGCTGCGCCGGAGGATCAGGCTAAGGCTCCTGTCTTCCCTGGCGCCGGTGGAGGGGCCTGG
>NW_008697961.1:0-303 GCF_000695815.1 Acanthisitta chloris
CTCCCAGTCTCCCAGTCCCCCACCGTCCCAGTGTCGGTGCCTCGCGGTGATTCCCCCGGAATTCCGTGCGATGTTTTGTGCAGGTGTCGCCTCCTCGGAGACCAAACCCTTCTCGGTGCTTCCCGTTCCCGTTCCCGTTCCCGCCGGGAAAGGATCCGTCGTCGCCTCCGGAAAATCCTGCGGCGCATCCGGAAAATCCTGCGGCGCCCAACAGCCGACACAGGTGGGACAATTCCCAGGGATTTCCTCTCTGCTTCCTGAATTTTCACACTCCAGGGACCTCTTTGCCTCCTCTCATTCCCA
>NW_008697962.1:0-303 GCF_000695815.1 Acanthisitta chloris
GCTGCTGTGCACGGGCCCATCTTCCCAAACCCGTTCTCCATTCCCACCGTGCCACAAAGCCGGAGACCAACCTGGAGAGAGCGGCCGCCGGAAGGCGACTTGCTGCAACACAATGGCCTTCTCAGACAGAAAGGGGAGGTCACCGCAGACCATGAAGTAGAGCAGGACACCCAGAGACCAGACCGTCCCCTCATTGCCATGGTAGCAGTGAAAGCCCACCCACTCCGGTGGGCTGTACACCATAGTTCCTACGGGAGAGAGGCAGAGCTGTCCAGTCAGATGCTGCAGGCTTCCAGTTCCTGG
>NW_008697963.1:0-303 GCF_000695815.1 Acanthisitta chloris
TGTTAACAAATCAAAGGAAATGCCAGTACTTTGAAAACATTCAGAAATTTTGTATCACTAATTAACTATGCAGCATATTTAGTATATATTAAAGGCAACCTGTTCATTAATAAATTATATTGCACACACTGCTTTTCAAAGTTGCATTTTCTGCTTTAGGGGCTTGGTGTAAGAGCTACTTGGAAGGAAAGTTTATTTTTATCAATTTTTCCCTTCTTCCAAGACAGAGTGAGCCATTACAAAAATAATTTCTTCAGCTAATTTAAAATGCTGTGGGTAGACTTGCATGTTGACTGGCAGCAG
>NW_008697964.1:0-303 GCF_000695815.1 Acanthisitta chloris
TCAGCAGAGTTTATTCAGCTGAGAAATAAAGCTATGAAAGAAACTTCAGCAAAATTCTATGCCTAAGAGTTTAACCATACCTTTTTGCCATACACTGACAAGCAGGGAAATCAATCTGAACTGATGCTTGTGCTACAGCAGACATCTGCTGACACTGGCATTAAATGAAGCATGTTTACAGTATGGATATACGCTGAATTGGGATGTCATACTGCAATTCCAACAGAGATTTCACTGACATCTCAAAGTGCCAGAAAGTTTGAGGTGGCAAAGGATCTCTGGAGATCATCTGGTTTAAGCTGC
>NW_008697965.1:0-303 GCF_000695815.1 Acanthisitta chloris
TATTAGAAAATTGTTTCAAAATAGACCATCATAACCTTCATCTTCATGTCTATAATAAGTGTAACCATATAGCATCCTGCTCAGCTCAGTACTGGGGATTTTATGAGGTACCAATATTTTACCAGTGAGCATAAATATATTGTTGGGAAATATATGAATATTACTTTTATGTCTTTCTCTAAATTCCCATAATTCTCATATGACTGCATTCACGTGACAGCTACATAGACCCTCTTTTTGTTTTAGAAGCATGCATATGGACACAATTAGTGCATGCAAGCTCATGTGTGCATGTGTCTGTGC
>NW_008697966.1:0-303 GCF_000695815.1 Acanthisitta chloris
GTCACCCAGAGCAGCACCTCCCTCTCACCTCAGGAATGTCCCTCCAGCAGTCACCAAGGGACAAACTCGACCTGTGCTGTTTAATGGGACCCTCTGGCAGGGAGCACAGGCTGCAGGAATGAACACTCCCAGAAAGAACTAGTCAAGGAATTGTTTTTACCAAGTGAACCAAACATTTCTAGACCTTAACACACCTCCCTCCGTGCACAGCACTGCTGTGCAAGTCAGTCGTGGACAGGCAATGCTGCTCTCCCCTGCAGGCTCCAAAACCACCTTGAAATATGACATCACCTCTGGGCTCTA
>NW_008697967.1:0-303 GCF_000695815.1 Acanthisitta chloris
CACCCCATGGCACCCACGGGGGCAGCAGGGTGAGGTGTCCCCCCATGCCTCAGTTTGGGTCAGAGGGATCTCAAACAATTCGGGGGCACTGGGCACTGCCCCCTGGCATATACACACCATCCCTGGGGCAATGCCACTCTCCCAGGCAATACCCCTCCCCAAGGGGTGGCACCTACTGGCACTGCCACAACCTGGCAAGACCCCCCTAAAGTAAATACTGCCCAGAGTAAATACCCCCCCAGGGTAATAACATCTCCCTGGGCAATGCTCCTCCCAAAGGGTTGGCACCTCTGGCACTGCCAT
>NW_008697968.1:0-303 GCF_000695815.1 Acanthisitta chloris
CGAGGCCGACGCGCTGCGCGAGTGCGCCCAGCGCCAGGCCGAGCAGCAGGTATGGGGCACGGGGACACGGGTGTGACATGGGTGTGACATGGGTGTGAGGGGTGTGTGAGTGACATGTGAGGGGTGTGTGAGCTGTGGGTGTGTCAGGTGTGGGTGTGAGGCATGTTACATGTGTGTGGTGTGTGTGATGTGTGGGTGCAACACATGTGACCACACACATCACATATATCAGACACGTTATACACACGGGTGTGGTGTGACATGTGTGACATGTGAGTGTGATGTGTTGTGGATGTGTGTGGC
>NW_008697969.1:0-303 GCF_000695815.1 Acanthisitta chloris
TCCCTACAAAACAATCCAGTCTCACAAGGATGGTTTAGAAGCTGCAAAGACTTTCTTACAAGCTTTATCTCAAAGGCCATAATGAGATGGCAGCATCTTTAATTGTTGCTATATGGGTGTAAGTTCTTTGGATAAATTTTGAGTGACTTTATAGACACTTTTTATATTAGATGTAAGCAAAACAACTTCATCACAAGCAGAAGAATGAGAAGTATAATGTTTAAACCCAGATCCTGCATACAGCCCATTACTGCTGTCTGTTTAAGCAAAAATTTGCCAATGCTAAGGGAAAACAAAAAAAAA
>NW_008697970.1:0-303 GCF_000695815.1 Acanthisitta chloris
CTTTTTTATTGGTTTTCTTGGTATTATTCACCAATTGAATTAGTTAGCAATTCATTTTCCAGTGTCAATATCTGCTGACTTTAAAAAATAGAGAAAAACTTACAGAAGCATCTCTGTTCATTGCAGGCCTTTCAGTATGAAATTGTTTAACTGTAGGACATAGGGCAAAATTGAGAAATATAGTCCAAATGGTGTTACCCTGGAAAGCATCGGCCTTTATTTGCTAATAGATCCAGAGACATTCTTACAAAGGTAAAAGATACTCTTGACAACTGTTTTTTGGAGATCTTTCTTCAATAGCAC
>NW_008697971.1:0-303 GCF_000695815.1 Acanthisitta chloris
TATGTATATATGGGAAAACCAGTTGGTTATTACATGGAGTCAGGATCAATAAGCCTGTAGGGTACTGCAGTATGGAATACAAACAACAGCCCTGCTATATTCAGAGCACTCAACAGGCCCTTCAATGGCAAAATATTCCAACAAAGAGCAGAGAAAATGCTGCCTGCTGTGCCTCAATGAAAAACAAAATAGTTTCTATGAAGTTTGATTGATCTGCAAAATAAAAGAAAGTTCAAGGGGGAAAACATAGCACAGACTCCACAAAATTTTTAACACTGCTCAGCATTTCAGTAAGAAGAATCA
>NW_008697972.1:0-303 GCF_000695815.1 Acanthisitta chloris
CTGTGGAATTGGACTCCTGCAGTGGAGGCCTCTGCAGTGCTCTGGATTTTGTATTCCCAAGGTTTCAGTGTAAAGGCATTGCAGCACATCCCTTTGTGGCACTGTTCTTTGTCTCTGTTCTACAGCATCTTTCAGTCACTTTAGGTTCTGGGTTAGAAATCTGTGTGTTATTTACCTTGTGTTCCACCAAATCTCACCTAACATCATCTGTATAACTTTGGTTTTGACTCACACATCTAATCTTTTCTGACTTCTATGTTTTTGACATGTAGGTAAGAGAACAATAGACATTTCAACTCTTTA
>NW_008697973.1:0-303 GCF_000695815.1 Acanthisitta chloris
TGACCTAATAGGAATGTGTCAGCCAGACCTTTAATGGCTCTGTATGAAGGTGGGGGAGGAAAGCAGGCAGATTTTCTTGGTGTATTTTAAGAATCATCTGCATCTGAATGAGAGTAAAATCTGTTGCTGAAAATGTGTTGTGAATGTCCATGTCAGTCCTTTATAGAGTCGAGTCAGAAATCCTACCATGCTGGACTAGAACAGACTGACTTTGTGCATGCTTGGGAGGAGTCCAGGAAACAAATCAATGGCTGGGTAGAGGAAAGGACTGAAGGTGAGTGCTCTGCAAAGTGCCCTGTTGCG
>NW_008697974.1:0-303 GCF_000695815.1 Acanthisitta chloris
TGAGGGACTCAGGCACAGCTCACTGTGCAATTCAAGGAAAGGGCAGGAGGCTTCCATTAGGAGACATAGTGCCAACAAGTCAGGCTCTGTAGAAAGTTTGTAAGTGTTGAAGGGTCTTAAACATTCTCTTATTTCCCTCCATTCCCTCCTGTTTAACATTTCCAGCATTTGCTTTTCTCCTGAACAGTGCACAACATCCTTGGCAGAATCTGGATCTAGCTCAACGCCGAAACAGATCATTTGGAGTAAGCTAACACCAACTCATGGAGTAGAGACATCAGCTAAGGCACATCTAATTTCTCT
>NW_008697975.1:0-304 GCF_000695815.1 Acanthisitta chloris
TCATGTGAGGCTTTGGCCTGTGCCATCTGGTCAGGTTGCCAGGCAGGGTTGGTCAATGCATCTGCTCTTGCATTGCCTTTGGCTATAAAGCCAGGCAAGGTGATGTGACTGCAAATGTGCAAAATATAATAAGGAACAGGTCACTTCTGGATTGCATGCCACACATCCTTCAGCAAAGAAAATAACACAACATTATTAACCTCCTTCAGCAATGAACAATCCAGGCGTTGTACAACATCTACAACATAAGTGGAATCAGTTACAATGTTCAAAGCAGTATCAGGAAACCAATGGAATGCCATGG
>NW_008697976.1:0-304 GCF_000695815.1 Acanthisitta chloris
AAAAAAAAAAGAGCTGTCTTAGAAAGGCTGTAATCACTGACCTAGATTATCTTGGGAATAGGACCCCAAAATGAAAATACCCCAACACTGGATCAAACAAACAAACAAATAAAAAACCAAACCTGCACAAAATACCAAACCAAAAACCAAAGCAAACAAACAAACTCAAGCAATCAAAACAACACAGAAAAATTATTAGAGAAGTTCTAGACATGTTGTTAAACAATTCTTGGAAACAAACTGAGTGACTAGTAGAGCTATCATTTGCACTTCACCGATTGTGTAGCTGGTGACAGTATAAATT
>NW_008697977.1:0-304 GCF_000695815.1 Acanthisitta chloris
AATGCCATGTGGACCTGTGTGGTGGCTTGACCTTGGTTGGCTGCCAAGTGCCCACAAATCCACTCTATCACTGTCCCTCCTCAACAAAATGACAAATCATGCGATATAGGGAAGGGAGAGGAGTTTTTTTTCAGGAAAATTTCTAAGCCACAAGAAGTGCTTTCTTTCCTGATACTATGAAAGAACATTTCTTTTTCTTGAGTGCATAAAATTTAGCTTAAAACAATTTTGTCATTCTGATGCATAACATAAAAATTTTCAGAGCTGGCCACTATGACAGATCTGTCCTCTGCTTCATTAGCTT
>NW_008697978.1:0-304 GCF_000695815.1 Acanthisitta chloris
ATGAAAATATGAAGAATGTAGAAGAATCCCCTGATTTTTGCCCTCATGCAAGCCCTAGGCCTGTCTTTTGTTGAGGCTGAGTATTAGGATGCTGATGAAGGTTGACTGATAAATGAAGAAGCTTCTGCAAGACCTTTCAGATTTTCTGTGCTTTCTGGAAAAGTCTACACATCTGCCTGTGATAATCTCTGCCTTTCATTTAAGGAGTGATTCCTCATTTGGTGATTTCTTTCTTCCTTTTTAAAACCATTGAAATTAATAACTTCCTGCACTGCTAGTACATTTTATTCCATCATATAGTAAG
>NW_008697979.1:0-304 GCF_000695815.1 Acanthisitta chloris
ACCTCTGCTCTTGAGGTTGGTGGTGAATTCCAGCTCGAATGGTGCATTTGCTGTTTGCACACCTCAAAAGATCACCAGATACACAGAACAGTAAAAGTACTGGGTCATTATCACAGATCTGACTCTGTTTCGCTGTCTGCCTGCAGGTTGGAGTCATAAAGCAAATGGAGACTGCAGCACTGAAAGCAGCTGGAGAAAACAAGAGCTCTCTGTTCAGTCGCAAGCTGACTGCTCTCTACACCAAGTCTACACTCATTGGGGAAGATATCCTTCATGAATGCGTCTGGGTTCAGCCTCTGCTGTG
>NW_008697980.1:0-304 GCF_000695815.1 Acanthisitta chloris
CCCCCCAGACCCTGAAGTGGTGGTGGGCACAGCGTCCTGGCTCAGCCTGTGCCCCATGCCCAGGGTTCAACCAGTGCCCAGGATGTGTTGGCCCACCCTGTTGGCTCTGCTGGTCCCTGTGGCCATGGCCCAGTTACACCCAGAGCAGGAACTGGACACTCAGTGGGAGCTGTGGAAGAAAACCTACCACAAACAGTACAATGGGCAGGTAAGGGAGACCCCCAGGGGCTCCGGGGGCTGGGGACCCCCAGGGGTGGCCCTGGGGAGGGATGGGGTGGGAGGATGTCCCTGGGGCAGGAGGATG
>NW_008697981.1:0-304 GCF_000695815.1 Acanthisitta chloris
TTTAGCCGCCGAAGCCGTAGAGGGTGCGTCCCTGGCGCTTGAGGGCGTAGACCACGTCCATGGCCGTGACCGTCTTCCTCTTGGCGTGCTCCGTGTAGGTGACGGCGTCGCGGATCACGTTCTCCAGGAACACCTTCAGCACGCCGCGCGTCTCCTCGTAGATGAGCCCCGAGATGCGCTTGACGCCGCCGCGCCGAGCCAGGCGGCGGATGGCCGGCTTGGTGATGCCCTGGATGTTGTCGCGCAGCACCTTGCGGTGGCGCTTGGCGCCGCCCTTGCCGAGCCCCTTGCCGCCCTTGCCTCG
>NW_008697982.1:0-304 GCF_000695815.1 Acanthisitta chloris
CGACGTGCGGTTGATGTTCTCCAACTGTTACAAGTACAACCCACCCGACCACGACGTGGTGGCCATGGCCAGGAAGCTGCAGGTAGGGGAGGGGGAGGGGATTTCTGGGGGTTTGGGTATTCCATCCATCCCATTTGTCCCATCCATCCATGCATTCCATCCATCCCATCGATCCATCCATCTAATCTTCTCCGTTCCGTCATCCATCCAATCGTCTCCATCCGATCTTCATCCATCCAATCCTCTCTATTTCTCCATCCATCCCATCCCATTTCTTCCATCCCATCTCCTCCATCCCATCCCA
>NW_008697983.1:0-304 GCF_000695815.1 Acanthisitta chloris
TTTTTGTTAGTATTTGGGCACATTCATAAGGGACATTTGGATTAACAATCTTGATAGAGTCTACACAGCTTTTAGATTCTAGAGATTTGTTACAAATATACAAAAAGTAAATAAATGGTGATGGTGAATCTCAAAACCAACTGCTTGTTTTGCATATTGTACTAAAAGATCATCTGAAAGAATCTGCCTCTAACCAGGACCAACAACACTCCACTAGATTCAAATCAAGGACCTACAAACCAAGAGGATCACATCCCATTTTCCTGATGCTTCAACTACACTCCTTATCCTTCATAGTTTGTTG
>NW_008697984.1:0-304 GCF_000695815.1 Acanthisitta chloris
AAAGTTCCTCCAGCACATGTTCTCCAGTGGAACGCCAGCATGGAACTGGGAACAGCCACAGCTCAGCCTGCTGCCACACCAGTGATTCTCAGAGTCCTGTAACAGCAGATTGCTCCACACTCCTGCACAAAGCAAAGCACTTGGTGTATCCCACAATAGTTTTGTCTTTCAAGAATATTTTAGTGCAACTAACCTATTTTCTCCCTATTTCAATATTCCTATTAGGAAGCTAAGCTACAACTCCAACTAAGCTAACTTTCTTGGATATTACCTCACAGCTCCAAGGTACAGAAGCTGCACTGTG
>NW_008697985.1:0-304 GCF_000695815.1 Acanthisitta chloris
GAACTCTTTCTTTTATAGAGCTTAATTCTGTGGAGACTTGACATGAGTTTTCAGGATACTCTGCAAATATTGTGACTCTTTTGATAGCAGATTTTCATTTAACGGGGAAAACAAAATTAGAAGCACATGCTTGTAAGGGTTTTGTGTCCTATAAAAGACTTTGTTGTAAGAGCTAGGAGCATTAAATTTTTATAAAGAAATGTATGGTGAACACTTGTGTGCAATTCAAATTACTGATTTAAGTGAGGGGTGTTAAAATTTTGTACCCCAAATAGATAAAATGTTACTTCAGCAGATTTTTTTT
>NW_008697986.1:0-304 GCF_000695815.1 Acanthisitta chloris
TGTGGGATGATGATCCCACCTGGACCTATCCCCTGGACCTCCAGGGATCCTCCCCCTTCCCCCCTCACCTGGGGTTCTCCAAGGTGACATCTCGGGTGGTGTTTGAGATCTGGATCTCCACTCTGCGCTCCAGGAGTGGCCACATCCTGGCACGGGATCGGCTGCTCCGCAGGGATGGATCCTACTCCTTGGCTCTGGGGGCTCCTCAGCTCTGGGCTCTCCTTGACCCTGGAATCGTCTCAGTCCAGGGTCTCCTTGGAGCAAAAAGCTCTTTGGATCTGGACTACTCTCCTCTCCTGGGCTC
>NW_008697987.1:0-304 GCF_000695815.1 Acanthisitta chloris
GCTGGAGCTGTGTGCAGGGCAGGCTGTGTCTCTGCAAGTGCATGAATCTCCTCTCTAAGATCACCCAAACTTCAAAGCTCAAGTGCAGAATGTGAAAATCATATTCAGCAGCTTCAAACCTTCCTGCTCAGGAATCCTTCAGGACAGCAGTGCCCATTGGCAGCTGTCCCAATCTAAGAGTGGAACACTTTTGCAGAGTTCTCCACACAAGGCATTCTCTCTGCAATTCCAGAGTACATCCAGTTTTCATGCTAGGTTGTACATTTAAAATACTTTGAAGACAGCCTGAAATTCTGCTCTTTCT
>NW_008697988.1:0-304 GCF_000695815.1 Acanthisitta chloris
AAGATGCTAAGCATTTTCTAGAGAATATATTTTAAAAAGGTCAGTCAGATTTGAAACATCTTGAAATAGGTGATGGTGAGAAGAGTAGATATGAAAACTGATTGTCTGGGGCTGTATAAAATAGTTTCATGTTCATTGTGAAGTTACAGTGCTCGGTTTCTGTGAAAAAACATACTTGGGGTAAAATTTGAGAACCATTCAATGCAAGTGTCTGGGTAAAAACAGTTAATGACTTTACATTTATGAAGTTTTTTTAAAATCAGCAGTGACACCAGCCTACTTTCATTTTCCCTAAAATAATCTG